>NC_052509.1:14894045-15194045 GCF_014356525.2 Nilaparvata lugens | reverse complement strand
CTGCCCTGCCTGCTAATCAAAACGGATAGCAAGTGAAACAGAACGCATGCGCAGTACTCTATTTCCCTTCGACCATCTCAATTTCTATTTATCTTCTATTTCAACCTTCTAGTGGCGAGTGCCTCAGATCTGCGAGATTTCAATTTGTATAGTTGAACATAATCTAAGAGGTTTTTTCAATTAGGTTTTACAGGTAAAAGGAAAGTTTAGGATTTTGGCTTTGAAATGACAATATATAAATATTATTTCAAGTGTTTAGATAATTTTAGATAATAAACACGAACAACAAGTTCAAACACTTGCACATTTGAGATATCGCACATATGAATGACTGGACCATCTTCAGTCATCTTCACTACTACTCTCTCAGCGCTGCTCTCTTGCGCACTACTCTCCTCTGCCTCACTTTCCTCCTCAACGTTTTCTTTCTCACTTTCCTTTTCCTCCTCTTCTTTCTCATCAGTTTCCTTCTCCTCAGCCGCACACTTCCTCTCCTCAGGGGCCTTCTGCGAGTGCTGGTAGAAGACGAACGACACCCCTCCAGGCCAGCACTGCTTGAGGATGGGATCGACCAGCCAGCGCTTGTCCCTGCAGTGGTGCCAACATGAGAAGTCATTAGTGCAATCACTGTCCGGCGGAGGAGGCTTCACCTGGATGCCGTTCACGCAGCGCTTGCACTTGATTCTGAAAATTGAACAAAGTATTTATAAATAAAACCTGAATAACATAAAAAGATGCAAAGCATATACTTTTGACTCAAGGCCAAAGTCGTCTGTCTGTTTGTTTGTCCGTATGTTCTACAATAACTTTTGAGCCCGTATGAAAATATATATCATTAAAAATAGAATGAAAATGAACTTTATTCTGCCTCTGAATCATACAATAATTAAATAAAATAATCGTTTCAGGATTATACTGATAGCAATTGACAATTGTGGCAGCGTCTATATACAGAGTTGGGTAGGGAGGTATGGATGATTTGAAATAACAATTACACATTTTTAAACGAAACTCAAAAATTTTTTTAGTGTGTACCTTGGATGTTGCCATTATAAAAACTAAAGAGGAAAAAATTAAAACATTGATTATGTACAAAAAAATCTGTTAAATGCTGTCCGTTTTTGTCCATACACTCCTGTAGACGTTGTGAGAAGTTGTCCATACTCCTCTGAAGCATTGCACGTGGTACCGCACGAATTTATTGTGTTAATGTTTCACTCAGCGCTTCAAGGATTCGTGGTTTGTTCATGCATACACGTGCTTTTAGGTAGCCCCATAAAAAATAGTCACAAGGTGATAGGTCCGGTTACCGAGGAGGCCACTCCACATCTCCACGCAACGAAATGAGGCGTCCAGGGAAGGTCTGCCTTAGAAATTCCATAGCTGCTCTCGATGTATGGCATCTTGTTGAAACCATATAGTATTGACGTTGATACGTCGTCTTCTCAATTTGGCAGAAAAGTTCACGCAGCATCGTTAGGTAACGATCCATATTGACAGTGACGGTTCGGCCGTTTTCTCGAAAAAAGTAAGTGCCAATAGTAAGTTTTATGGGGCTACCTGAAAGCACGTGTATACATAAACAATTCACGAACCCTTGAATCTCTGAGTGAACAATAAGTTCGAGCGGTACCACGTGCAATGCTTCAGAGGAGTATGGACAACTTCTCACAACGTCTACAGGAGTGTATGGACAAAAATAGACAGCATTTAACACATGTTATTTTTCGTACAAAATCAATGTTTCACTTTTTTCCTCTTTAATTTTTATAATGGCAACATTCAAGGTACAAAATAAAAAAATAAATTTTGAGTTTCGTTTAAAAATGAGTGAGTAACTGCTATTTCAAATCATCCATACCTCCCTACCCATCTCTGTATATAGACGCTGCCAGTTTGAAAGGGGTACTATCTGCATAAAGGATAAAGAAAATACAGAATGAAACTAGAATGAAAGACATGAAACTTCAACTTTTCTATTCCTTTCAAATGTAAAAACACCACAGGACAGGAAGATGAATGCCTGAACTGTTGAGAAGGTAATATTGCGTTAGATATACTTATTTAATGAAAACGACTTCATATTGTCAAAACCACCAATTTATTGAAACCATTTTTGGCAAAAAATTTTAAATACCAGTTTCGGTTGTAACACCATAATCGATCTATTAAACTAGAGTAAACTCTATAAACTAGATTGATATAATTTAAAATGACTGCCTTTTATTTGAATTGTTTACAATTTTCAAGTGTTGTGAGCGAAATTGAGGCAAAAAATCTCTCTCATTCAATTCACAGTACTATTGATAGGACATGTGATAAATTTATACATTCATCCAGTATTTTTGCCTTTGTATCAAAGTTGTATTGCCTAGGTCTGATTGGTTATCGTGGCATTTAATCACGGTTACAATTCAACCGATTAAAAATTATAATACTTTTAGTATTATTTATTTCAATATATTACATTTATTATTAGGTATTCAACTGCTTTATTATTTTTGAAAATTATTTTTCTCATGGCAAAAACTTTGAATTTGTGCAACCAGCCCTGAGTGTTTTCAACATATTATATTATTTGAGCTATAATTTCCCTGTTGTGTGATGTTTATTCGTGTCAAGGATATTGAAACTGGCGTGGTTGTAACATTACCAAATTTTCGACAGTAAATTGATTGAATAGGTGAAAGTAGTTACTTGTCATGAGTGTCGCTGGCAGTGTTCTCCTCAAGTTGAAAGAGACTCCTCAACTCCGCTATGCTGAAATGTCTGGCCACCTCCTCCTCGCAGTCCACCACACTCGAACTGAGCGCCTTCTTGTGCGCCTGCCGTTGCAGCATCTTCTCCTCTATTGTCCCTGTCTACACAACACAACACACAACTCTTCACAACACAACACAAATTATAGCATAACTAGGCAATTTCCAACACATCAAATACACAACAGACATCGTAGTTGAAAGAATAAGACG
The DNA here is from genome assembly GCF_014356525.2 of Nilaparvata lugens. NCBI lineage: Eukaryota > Metazoa > Arthropoda > Insecta > Hemiptera > Delphacidae > Nilaparvata > Nilaparvata lugens. The sequence continues at coordinate 15,191,073 of NC_052509.1, read as the reverse complement.
TTGATGTTGTCAATACCACTTCAATTTATTCGAAAATTAATTCATCTTACAGAACCAGGTTTCATGGTAACACCTACCATAACATCTTCAGCTGAACTGATGTGTTTGTTATTGTTGAAGGAACAGGAAATTCAATTTTAGGTTATGTGTTGGGGTTGTAAAAGGGATTAGATTAGATTTCTTTATTTATGTATGTTACAATATTTACTGGCTTATACACTAATTTACATTAAATCTCGATAATGCTAGTTATTCAACGAATTTCACAAAGTATAAATAATTAATCAATGAAAATAAATATAGAATGCAATTAGAATTACGATAGTATAATAATGTGATGTAACTTCACAAATCGGCGGTGTTTCAACAAATAATTGTCGATTCTCTAAGAAGGATATAACATTAACACACGACCGGGTGTGTGGAGGATGAAAAATGGGAAGGAGAATGAAAACTGTTAGTGGGAATAGATGGATTAATGATGAAATCAAACTATACTAATATTTTCAGAATGGAAAATTACATTGTAAATGAAATTCTAGTCATATTAAAAATATATAAACATCAATTTCATCATTAATCCATCTATTTCCACTAACATTTTTCATTCTCCTTCCCTTTTACAACCCCAACACATAACTTAAAATTGAATTTCCTGTTCATTCAACAATAACAAACACATCAGTTCAGCTGAAGATGGGGTAGGTATTACCATAGAGAAACAATAGCGTAAGTAGATATCCCATGGTATAGGGAATTTATGTCGCAACTTTTACTGTTATCTCAAGCCGATTACTGTCGATTACTGTCAATTTTTACTGTTTTGTTGGGGTGATAGTGTATGAACGGCACATTTGAGAGACTACCAGCGTCACACAGCTGCATAGGAAAGAACTACGTGAACTATCGGCTTGGGATAATAGTAAAAGTTGCGACATAAACGCCCTATACCATGGGATATCTACTTATGCTATCGTTTCTCTATGGTATTACCATGAAACCTGATTCTGTAAGATGAATTAATTTTCGAATAAATATGCAGTGGTATTGACAACATCAACGTCTTATTCTTTCAATTATGGAGAAATACCACTACATCTCATACCATACAATCAGACATTGTAGTCTTCAATGTTGTTTACCATCACGAACTGCTTATTATTGAATCACTCTTTGCTATTAAAAAGAACGACTAGTAGTCAGATTTTTTACAATGAGTGAATTATTATTTATTGAGTGATTAATTCATTTATTGTAAAAAATCTGACTGCTAGACATTGTAGCATAACTCTCAAATTTCCATCACATCAAACAAACAACATACACTGCAGCATAACTATGCAATTCCCAACAAATTAAATACACACAGCACACTGTACTGTGGCATAACTATTAAATTTCAAACAAATAACATACGCAATACACACCGCAGCATAAGGGCCTATCTTAAAACTTTCTAATTTGCTGATTGGTTTTGATTTTGAAACGTCTTTATTGTCCTATAAGTTTTCATAACATGAAAAAATTTACAAAATAATTATATAATCCTTCAGAAACAATAAAGCCCAAAGGTACCTGATTGGGTTGGGGTATAGAATGAGTTTCCTGCCCAACCAATTGTGTCTGTCGTGCCGACTCGTGAGCTGCCTGTGCAGAAATGCCTCGAATCTCTCCATGTGGCTTGTCCCTAACTCTTCAATTCTCATATCATCAAAAAAAAAACAAGGGTATTCAAACATAAGGTTCCCAACAATACACACACACCGAGCGAGATGCTAGACAAAATCTGGAATTACTGTCTTGATTGGTCCTTTCCAACTACCGGGATAGATCAAATTAGCACAGCCTTAAAATCAAATTATCTCGGAAACCATAATTTTAAAGATGTAGGTTTCAAAAATAAATAGAATTTCACTTCATTATTGGGTTCTATATGTAGTTTTCCACTACTGTAAAGCTGCTTCTCAGTGCCTTAGTGAAGGTTGCAACCCTCCCCCCATGAGCCTGAAAAACAGGCTCAAAATTTTTGGTCACCCCCCCCCCATTTCAAAATCCTGGCTACGCTAGTGATGCTTGCAATTTATTGCCAGTTAAATACAGAATATAAGATGTAATATCGATGGCTATTATTATTTTTTTAACCAGAAAAGCAATGAATCAAGATAGTTCATTAAACTGTTGTGTTTTATAAAAGTTTACTTATTGAAAATTATGAAATTATTATTTTAATCAATTTTCATTATTCATCTATAATATAATAAAGGAAAGAATCGGCTTATACACTTACGGGATATGAAATTCACGAATGATGCATCATCACGTCTGAACTATTGGACTGGACTGATTAGCATAAAGATTATTAATTTACCGAGGATGGTTATAGGCTTATTTTAAATTCTTCAAGATTTCAGTATTAGGTCAAGCTTTCAGTTTTCCAAGTTTTTAAGACCTTGCGGAGCACGGGTTACCTGCTATTTCTTAATAAGTTTGAATGGTGAATAGAGAACACGTACACAAAGCAGCCGGTACACGAAACAGGGCTTCTTCTGGCCGTCACGCCACACCCTGGCCATGGCTTGGTCGTCATTGGCCGGATTCCAGTCCGGGTCGAACATGACCAGCCGGTTGGCGCCAATCAGGTTCAAGCCGCAGCCGCCCGCCTTCGAACTCAGCATGAAGATAAAGTCCGAGCTGTCCGGCTTGTTGAACTCTTCCACCACCTTATAGAATAGAATAAAATATATTATTATAACTTAGAATAGAATAGAAAAATGCTTTTATTCTCCATTGAACTATAAATACACAATAATTAAACACACAGCATTTACGGCTTGATCACACGATCGCCAGCCGGAAAGTCGGAAAACATGCGATTGTGGAAAATACATAAATATGATCCAAGTGTATAGTAAAATACAGAAATTATACGAAATAATGATGAATCAAGTAGTAACACAGTAAGCAATATAATGTATAGTGTAATGATCTAGTCAGTCGGTTACGAGGACGGGACCTGGAGCTATCTACTGCAGATAATCGGGCCCGGCTCTACCCTTCTTTTCCGAGACACCATTTTCCTGGTTCAGTGAGTTCAGTGAGCTAATATTATCAATTTTATTATTATATATTATTCATCTTTTTTATTGAAGGCAAATCCTGTAATTATTCTATTGTTTGTTTAAAAAGTTTTCTCAATATTATTTTTATTTAAGTTTCCAGTTTCATTTTGAGTTACAATTTGATTAAATCGATTACTTAGTTCTCCAAAATATAACTGTTTTGTTTATTATTTTAAAATATAGTTCCTTTCTCATGAGTTATAGAGTTAGATCAATTTAACCTCTCGCAAGCCAAGCGATTCCCCTATTATAAATTGTTACCATAATGTCTAGGGTTGTTCTCACAACCTTATAATACCATCACAATACCATACATAATATAACCCCAATATATTCCAACTTTAAATACCCCATTACATGGTGTTGGGCGTCGTTCTCATGAGAAAGAGTTTATTAATTGACAAGATTAGCCTTCAAATTATCTATTGACATTTTCATTTCAGGTCATTATCATAATTATTATATTCTGTGTTTGATCTCGTATAATTATGTCCTCTATTCTCTCAACGTACAGGGTAAATATGATAATTGTTATTATTGTTATATTGAGATGAGTAGCTCTAGTTCTAGTGACTCTGAACAATCACCTAGTGAATTCGAGGTTTCATTATTACGTTTACCTATTGATTTAAAAGTAAAATCTCTGGATAAATCAGAATTATTAGAGCTAGGCAAACAGTTAGGTATTCACATCCCTCAATCTGTTAATATTGAATACTTGAGATTCGCTGTTGACTTGGCAAAAAAAGTTTGTATTTATGTGGACCACGATTCAGGAGCTAGAGATGCTCTAAGTCGATTACTTAAGTTAGGGTCCCTGTCTCAACGCGATCGTATTATCTTCCCTATGTTAGCCGATTACGAGCGAATAGTAGGCAAGCTAGGCAGAAATCAAGAACACATCTACGACACAGTAGCTCCCGATAACTTAGCAAATATCCTAATTCCAGAAAATAATATGGCAGGGAATGATAAAAGACCCTTTGCGAAACCCGAAAGCTATGGGGGTACAAAGAGTGAAGACTTCAACGAGTGGTTGAAAACCTTCAATAGGGCAGCAAAAATAAATAAGTGGGATGAGGATGATAAAATCTTGTATTTACCCCTCTACCTCAAGAAAACAGCATTGGCAATTTTCGACATATTTTCGGATAAAAATGAAAACGCGACATTTCTTGATGCAGTAGGCCACTTAAAAAGTAAACTTGTAGACCCTGTTCATGAAGAGACAACCAGACAAAAACTCGAAAACAGAAACAAATTACCAACAGAAACATACACAGAATACACAGCAGATATAATAAAACTTTGTCACATTCTTGAGCCTCAAATGTCAGAGAAAAGAATAGTAGGATATGTTTTGAGAGGCTTAGACGTAGGAGCATTGCAACATGTTGCTTTCATGGACAATGCATCAGTTGAAGATTTAGAGAAAAATCTCGCCAAATATGAAAGATCTCGCTTCCTTCTAGACAAAAAGTTAGGAATGCATAATGCTTCAATCGAACAGCCTGTCCAAAAAATAAATGTAGTAGATACTTTAGAGAAGAAATTGAACGATCTGAGTATTGTGGTGAAAAATTTGAGTAGAAATGTAGGTCAATCACAAAATCCCAATCCTAATAGACAGTTTGGAAATAGGAGCGGAAACTTTTCCCCACACGAAACAAATCAGAACAACTTCCAAAGACAACCTTATTCAAACAATAATAATTACAATGATCGCGACAGAAACACACAATCACATAATCCTAATCCTAATAGACAGTTTGGAAATAGGAGCGGAAACGTCTTCCCACACGAAACAAATCAGAACAATTTCCAAAGACAACCTTATACAAACAATAATTACACACAATCAACATCAGTCAATTACAGGACACCAATCAACCCTAATAGGACTAGATTCTGTACATACTGTAAGAGGAATAATCACTGGAAAGACGATTGTTTTTTCTTATCAAAAAACTCGAATACAGGATCCCGAGCCTAGACGAATCGGATATGAACTTGGGATCCGGATTTGAAAAACAAAGCGCTGAATTTCCATTTGATAATTATTCTCCAAATTCAATTGATAAAGAAGAAATCACATGTAATATAATATCTTCTGTATCAATGAAAGATGAACAATCCAAAGCGATAGAATTTGTCAGGCAGTTTTTTCTCAATGCCAACAATAATCCCCGCTCAAAAAGACGTGAATGTCAAAGTCAATCTAACACAAAAATTGCTCAAAGTATCCCATTTTACTCCAAATGAATCGTTATTACATAATAAAAAATTGCATGTGCTTTGGAATGAGGATGATTTTGAAACAAACATGAGTGAAATTAGAATTTTGAATCTAGGAAGGCAAGATATAAGATTGTTGCATGAAACTATTATTGGTGAAATTGAAGGAGAAGTTTGTAATTACGACGAATCTGTTTCATTAGTAGACTCTGTTCTATTCGATGGAGGGGGTTGTGAAATAGATATTAATAAAGATCTTACACCAGAGCAAAATTCCAAAGCGAAAAGACTCATCAATAAATACAAACACCTATTTTCAACAAACGAAATTGATTTCGAGGAAGCGAAATTACCCGAATACAAGTTCAAACTTACAGATTACACACCCATTGCTAAGTCACCGTACAGATTACCTATCGCTCGAAGAACAGAAATAGACAGACAAGTAGAGTTATTGATAAAAGCAGGAATAGTTTGTGAAACCAGAGTCATTATGCTTCTCCCGCATTTTTAGTTACTAAAAAAGACGGTGGATTCAGATTGGTTGTAGACTATAAAATGTTGAACGAGAAAATATTACCGGATAGATATCCCCTTCCCCTTCTTCAAACAATTTTTGATTCTCTTGACAATTCGGATTACTTTTCCACCCTAGATATCAGACAAGCATTTTTCCAACAGCCATTACACGAAGATTGTCGAAAATATGTAGCATTTGCAACTCATAAAGGGCTGTACACGTTCAAAAAACTACCTTTTGGTCTTAGAACATCTCCAAATGCTTTCCAACGAGCAATCAACCAAGTATTCAATGATTATTTGTATAGAGGAGTTTTGATTTACTTGGACGATATCATTAGCTATGGAGAATCATTTGATAAGCAATATCAACAGCTCGAGAAAACCTTGAAAAGATTGCAAGACGTAGGACTAAAATTGAATACATCTAAATGTCACTTCTTCTACCGAAAAATTAAAGTACTTGGACACACTGTCTCAAAGGAAGGGATACAACCCGCTTCCGAAACCTTGGAAGCTATCGAAAAATACCCTATACCCAAAACTGTCAAAGATGTCAGAGCATTTCTTGGTCTTAGTGGATTTTACCGAAAATTCATTCAAAACTACGCTATAATTGCAAGACCCTTAACAAATCTGATATCTAAAAATAACGAGAATAAACCAATCACTTGGGAAGAAGATCAGCAGAACGCATTCTCGGAAATAAAAAGCAAACTTTTATCACAACCCGTACTTCATCATTTTAATAATGATAAGGAGGTAGTGGTACACACAGATGCTTCTCGAGTTGGAATAGGGGGCATTATCTCGCAGCCTGATGACAATGGAAAATTACATCCAGTAGCTTTTGTTTCCAGAAAACTGACAAAACATGAAGAAAATTGGGCAGTAGGAGAGATTGAACTTCTATCAATAGTGTATTGTGTAAATTATTTCAGACAATACTTAATTGGCCGATTGTTTACAATCTACACAGATCATGCTAGTTTACAATACTATAAAACTTGGAAAAACCCCAGTATTCGAGTCAGTAAGTTACTTATGAAATTAACGGAGTTCACGTTCGATTTGAAATATAAACCAGGAGCCCAAATGCACGTACCTGATGCCCTGAGTAGATATCCACTAGAGAAGGATATAACTGATCTCACAAAGGACGAAAACTACAATATATTCGAAATAGAAGAAATAGACATAAAGACTTTACAGAAAAATGATGAGAGTATAAGAAAAATATATGATGCAATACGAAACCCTAATCATAGTGATACAGCTACGATTAGAAAGGCGAGAAAATACACGATCGAAAAAGACATTGTCTATCTGAAGAAATTTGATGGGCATACCAATCAATTGAAACTTCTCGTACCCCGATCTCTTATCAATAAAATCCTTGAAACATTCCATGATGATTCCTTAACAGGTGGATATACCGGCATCTATAAAACCCATGAGAAAATATCATCGAAATATTATTGGGAAAATATGTATGAAAACATTGCGAATTATGTAAGATCATGTAAAAATTGCCAAGAGAGAAAAACCCCTACTACGAAGCCTCAAGGTTTCTTATCACCCATCAAGTGTGATAGTAAGCCTTTCTCAAGTATCATGATGGACTACATCGGTCCGTTAGAGAGCTCAATGGGCTATTCATACATTCTAACGATTGTTGACCCGATATATTTTAGCTGAACCTTGTAAACACGCCGACGCAAATAATACCACTAAATGCTTATGGAAATTAATATACCGATTTGGCGTTCCAAAAGAAATTCGATCCGATAGAGGTACACATTTTGTAAATAAAAAAGTCGATGACCTTATGGTTGAGCTTGGAATCAAACACATATTAGGATCATCAAGTCACCACCAAAGTCAAGGTCTGGCCGAAAGAGCCAACCGGACAATTCAAGAGATGCCGTTTTTTCGATAACTTCGGGCCGAAGTTTAGGGGGACCCGGGGATGTAATAGAACTACATAATTTTATTATTTGTCATGAATTTTCACAATGAATAGATAAATTGTTGACGACGGTGAAAATTCATGACAAGTAAAATTATGGAAAAAATGAGAGGCTCTAGTCAGTCGGTTACGAGGACGGGACCTGGAGCTATCTACTGCAGATAATCGGGCCCGGCTCTACCCTTCTTTTCCGAGACACCATTTTCCTGGTTCAGTGAGTTCAGTGAGCTAATATTATCAATTTTATTATTATATATTATTCATCTTTTTTATTGAAGGCAAATCCTGTAATTATTCTATTGTTTGTTTAAAAAGTTTTCTCAATATTATTTTTATTTAAGTTTCCAGTTTCATTTTGAGTTACAATTTGATTAAATCGATTACTTAGTTCTCCAAAATATAACTGTTTTGTTTATTATTTTAAAATATAGTTCCTTTCTCATGAGTTATAGAGTTAGATCAATTTAACCTCTCGCAAGCCAAGCGATTCCCCTATTATAAATTGTTACCATAATGTCTAGGGTTGTTCTCACAACCTTATAATACCATCACAATACCATACATAATATAACCCCAATATATTCCGATTTTAAATACCCCATTACACACAAGACAGTTTTGTTGAGAGTATTTTAATTGGGCTACTTGAACGTTTTATTATGGAAAATCACTACTACCATTATTATATTTTATATCAAACATGACTAGTTTCGGTTACAACGCCAACCTTCAAGTGTCCTTTCAAAATTACTAATTTTAATTTTAAACGAATTCAAGCAGTTACAAGAGAATAATAATAATTTCTCTGGTCGAGGGTAGAACACGACCAGAGTTGGGATTTGATTCTTTTTGAAAACAATTGATTGAATGCATGGGGAAGTCTTGTTGTGTCAAATTTGATAAACGATTTTCAACTTTACATTAATTCTTCAAACAGCTACAACACAACTGATTGCATGCTTGATTCATTAATAATTGAAGTCCTCCACAACTTAACAATAAAGTTGTTGACTTTCATTTGAGCACTGGATTGCAGGAAGTTTCCTGGCTTAAAACGTCACATTTTCAAGAGACCTGGTGAAAATGTGACGAGCCAGGAAACTTCCTGCAATCCAGTGCTCAAATGAAAGTCAACAACTTTATTGTTAAGTTGTGGAGGACTTCAATTAATGAATCAAGCATGAAATCAGTTCTGTTGTAGCTGTTTGAAGTATTAATATAAAGTTGAAAATCGTCTATCAAAATTTAAACAATTTGAAAATTTTAAGCCACGTCACTGCAGTTTAGTGATCAGCTAATGAAATGGAATCGACAATATTTAATAATGCTTTCTTTTGAAAATGTATGATATTATTGTATTCTCACTACATCAGCACACTCTTGATTCGGGTGGCTTTGCGTCTAGGCATTACTGCAATGGCTAACAAAATGTGGACAATGTTTTGAGATTGTAAATATTCAAGAGTGATTTTTTCCAATATAGCCCACTATCATAGTGAGAATAGTAAAAATGTGTAATATACAAGTAGACATAGTGAGAATAGTAAAAATGTGTAACAGAAAATTAGACAGTATTTTTTTAATTGTGATGGCAAAATAGACATAATTGTCTGCAGAAATACCTTGGCTCGTTTTTTAATGGTCATAGTTCCATCGAGGCGCACATAGTTATAGTTTCGCATCCGACATAGCCTTTCGAACAGGTCCAATGTCTGTGTATAGTTGGAGACCAACACCACTTTATCAGTGGTGGTTGTCTTGATCACAGCCAGCATACAGTCTAGAACCATCAGTTTCGGAGACAATTCAACCGAGAGAACACCTCTGTAACAATAACACAATATTCAAAGTAAATTGAATACTTTCTCAAAAAGACACTGGACTAACTCTTGATAATATTTTCTCCAGCTACCTTCTCATATATCCAGAATATTACCTTTTACCTTGTTACTATAACAGATACAAAACCGTTTGTTATAGACGTAGAACTTAAAAAAAATGGAAATATTTTCAATCAATGTGAGTTTTAATAAGTATTTCAATTTCAATTCATTGAAATACGGTAGAGTAAATTTTCAAAACAGTGAGAATAAATCGAAGTATATTATTGTTCGAGTAATGTACTTGGATGGAAGTTTCAAGAAGAATTTATTGAAGATCTATTATCTGGAGTGATCCGTGGTCTAGTCGCTAGTGGATATAGTGTCTAGAGGCTTAGCCACCTCTAATACAAGGCCCCGGCCTACGATATTGCAACGTCGCAGTGTAGGCATAGAATCTAATACATGATTGGTGAAAAAGATTTAAAAAAATACCAACTGATCTTTTTCACCAATCACGAACACAAGTTCACTCCATTTTATCAGATGAGCACGTTAAACTGGTTGATATATAACTATAACATTCGTGAGGACTATTGACAGCTTAAATTATATAGCCTACAACGGCAGGTGGATCTTCCGTCAGGGACTCTCCACCAATAAAAGCCATATGAATATTATTATTAAATCGTACATTGGAGATAGTTTAGCAGAATCTGAGAACTAGATAGTAACAATTTTATAATTCACATATATCTAATCCTACAAAATAAACCAATAATAACGAAATCTTGAAATAGGTAAATGCTGTGGTGCAGAAACAGAACTTGAGATCTATAGGAAAGTTTTTAGTTTTGAAAGATTTCAAATGCATAATTTTTTCTTAAAGTTTTCAAATTATTTCTACCGAGATAGGTCAACTCACTTTTTATGCAACTGCTCATATCCAGCAGGTAAATGTTGTTTGGTATTTTCAAAGCCATCCGTTCCAGCCAGTATTTTGTCAATAACCAAATCTGGATGACAGCACAATTTCTTCAAATACGTTATCGAAGAAAGAGCTGACATGAACGTTCCTTTTGCATCACCTGAAATATGAAAATACAAATATTATTAGGTGAGTTAACGTCAACAGTTTTTCTCTATTTTTTGTGTCTCATAAAGGTGATCTCGGAGCTGTTCACACTTGTTATTGTTTTAATTCAGCCAGCTCTCACGTATTTGTTGATATTCTGGAGTGCGGCACCCGCTTCATTGATGGCCTACAGAGTGCAACTGAGTAGTAGCATAGAGAAACAATAGCGTAAGTAGATATCCCATGGTATAGGGAATTTATGTCGCAACTTTTACTGTTATCTCAAGCCGATTACTGTCGATTATTGTCAATTTTTACTGTTTTGTTGGGGGTGAGAGTGTATGAACAGCACAATTTGAGAGACTACAAGCGTCACACAGCTGCATGGGAAAGAACTACGTGAACTATCGGCTTGGGATAACAGTAAAAGTTGCGACATAAACGCCCTATACCATGGGATATCTACTTATGCTATCGTTTCCCTATGGTAGTAGCAACGGGTACCGAGAATGATGTATAGGAAGCCACCAAGGACTCCATGCAGAGAGCTATTCAGGGAAACTAAGATCCTGCCGTTGTCATGTCTGTATATCCTGGAGGCTGCATTGTATGGATTTTCCCGCAAGGACGCGTGGACTACAGGCGCTACCGTACATGGCTACAACACACGGGAAAGGAATATGCTGAGACTCCAACCTCATCGAACAAGATTTTTTGAAGCTAAGCCAAAGCATGTCAGTCGAAGGATCTTGAACGCACTACCAGTGGAAATTCTCGAAAATTCAAATAGCAGAACATTCAAGAGACTAATGAGGAATTGGCTACAAGAGAGATGTTTTTACAGTTTGATGGAGTTTTTCCATATACAGTGTGAGAGAACTTTGAAATGAACCAAGTAAAATCAAAATTGAGATGATGTCATCTTTATTTTTGGCTTCCAATATTCACGGACATTTGATGACTTTTTGATTATAACTGACAAATGCGAAACATAGAATTTAAAATGTACATGCATGAATGAATATTATTATTATACTCTCTTTTTTCTCCATTTTCATGGGTCATAATAAGGTGTCATTGGCTTATTTAGCAAAATGACACCTCTTCTATCTTGGTATATTGAGGAAACTTCTTACCAGCGATGTCGTGCAAAGTATTACTGCTTTCTGCATTAAATTTTGCACCCATACAGGCAGTCTCAAACTGTGCAACCTTTCTGGCAGTTCCCTTGGTATAACACCTGTAGCTGACACTATCAAAGGTACTATCATCACTCTCTCTTGCTTCCACATATCCTTTATCTCCTCTGCCAAAGGCAAATATTTAAGCAGTTTCTCATTACTGTATTGCTTTAAATTGTGCGTGTTCGGTATGCCTATATCTATTAAATATGTTATTTGATTTTGTTTATCTATTAATATGATGTCTGGTCTATTGTTGGCTATTGTTTTATCTGTGAGTAATGATCGATCCCAGTACAGCTTGTAAGTACCATTCTCCAAAACTGCACTAGGAATGTATTGATAATATGGAACTGAATTTGATAACAAGTTGTGTTGAACTGCCAAACTTTGATGAACAATCTTTACCACCTGGTTGTGCCTATGGAGGTAGTCCGTTGCTATTAGAGCCTGGCATGCACTTGTTACATGTTGAATTGTCTCAGATGATTGGTTACATCTCCGGCATGTATCTATGTGTTATTATTATTATCATTCGATAGATTGAATAGCCTTTGTATGAATGTGTGATAGTGAGTACCTTTGATAGTGCGCTTGACGTTGTCAGACGATATGAGCTGGAGGTAGATGTTGCGCTGCATAGGTGAGAGGTTGACGCAGACCACCTGCTCCGTCTTGACAGGCAGATACTTGGAGAGGAGCGCCGAGGTGCGCCGAATCAGGCAGCGGTTCACCAGACCAATCAGCTGTTCCAGGCGCTCTTGTGCGCGTGCGCGCTCTGCGTCCGACGCCAGTGCGTCCTGTCCTTTCAGGATCGGCGTCTCGTAGTGTTTGCGGAACTCCTATGCAATCAGAAAGTTTTTACCAATAATTGTTTATTTAGAACCCAAAATAATAATAAAACTAGTGACCCCCTGGGTTGGAGAACTCGCTCAAAAACTGTTGTATTGTAATCTTTGAGACCCGAAACTTTTAATTATACATAGTTGGTGAAAATGATGGAAACAGCTAAATATTTCTTTTACAAGAATAATTTGACAGTAAGTTTCATTAGGGATACTATTTGAAATGAAAAATTACTCTTCAAAGATCACTCTGTCGCTTCATCATCTTAGTTCCTCATATGAATCCAAATACATTTTTTTCAAATGAAAAGGTGATCATGTAATACATGATTTCGATAAAGAATTCCAAGAGAAAATGAATGGCGAAAACTGCACATTGAGATCTCAAACCATATCAGTTTGTTGATATATCATGATTGTGTCAGTGCCGAAAGGTCTGTGTGACGGACAACGACTCTGGCCATCAGTAAGTCAAAAGTGAGAACTCGCTAACGCTCGTTCATTAATAAATGACAAAAGGGCACAAGAGGTAAGTTTGTTTTCTGGTTCTACATTTTTAAAATAACTGAATATTAAGTTACTGCTGGACCCAGTTGCATGAGAAAATACAAGCTATTCTTTTAGTACGAGTAATTTCCTATTCTAATAAACTGATAATACTAATATTATTAATTTACTACTATCATTAATATGATTAGTTTGTATTTTATGATGCAATAGGCCCCTGGAGGTAAAAAAGGGGATAAGTAAATGGATCTTTCAAAATATATTTCACTAACAATCAGGCTACAAGAAATAGGAAAGTCATAAAAGATATTCATATAAGTTCATAAAAAATTTACCATATCATAATACAAACATTATTTTTATAGTTTTATTCTAAGGGTTCGTTTATGTCGGAGCTGCGATTAGTGATAGAAGCTGCGATTCTAGCAACGCGTAGATAATACCAACGTGCTTTCTAATAGGCCTGTTTATGTCTGAGCTGCGATGAAAATCGATCTTGGGTCCTGACCATCGATAAGAGCATCGATAATGGCTCGGTCCATTTTCGAAGCTAGTATCGAGGCTAGTATCGAGTTGTAGACTACAAAGTTCAAACATGGACCAATATGTTTTCATGATTTGGGTTGATCTATATGTAGAGTTTCGTAAGCAAGTGACATTTTTTTTAATTTATTAAACTATTTCTTATTCAATTACAAAATTCTATCTTATTGTCAATGATAATAATGAAACATAATATAGACCTTGATGTATGCATTTCAAGAATAAATTCAATTGTTTCTATTTTATTAAAGAATATAACTTTCTTGTATAAACCTACTTACCTTAATGTTAGCATTAATCGCTCCTTTGCCATGATAGGACTTATATGATATTAATTCCAGTCCTTTTGGAGATTATTGGAAACTCTCGTCAAAATGTAGTCGAAAGTTTCTATTTCCATTCTCATATAGTCAAAAAGAATTTTTTGGATGCTGTCTTAAATTTTTATAAAAATGATCCCCAAATACATTCCTCTCCACATTGATCTTCTTATTCTGCTTCAATCGTCCGATTGGTTGGCAGCTTTCCATCTTTGTCTGTCCAGAGCCAGCTGTTTTAGTTGGGTATAGCTCTGGACCCCAAGATCCCGGGTTATCTGCTTCAAATATTGTAGCCGGGGTCTTCCACGAGCCCGTTGTCCACTGATTGCACCTTCCAGTATTGTTAGCGTGAATTCGCTGTGTCTTATAATATGTACTATCCAAGAATGCCGTCTGTCCCTAAGAGATTTCAATAGAGTTTTTTGTGTCTCTTCAGCCCTTTGAAATACTTCTTCATTTGTTAATCTATCGGTCCATTTTATTTTCAGCATTCGCCTCCAACACCATACTTCAAATGCATTAATTGCCTTTTCTTCCGCCTTACCGATAGTCCATGTCTCTGAGCCATATAGAGCAATACTCCAGATACAACTCTTTATAAGTCTCTTTCTCAAATCCAAATTCAGACTTTTGGAGGAAAGCCTTGGCTTCTCTTATACGGCGCTTTATGTCTTCTTTGTCTTTTCCATCCTCTGAAATAATGCTACCTAAGTATTTAAATTTGTTTACTTGTTTGAGGGCGTTATTCTCTATCTTTACTATTTCAAAATCAGGATTCTTGGAGCAGATCATCACTTCTGTTTTAGCCTTATTTATCTCCATGAAAAATTCATTTTTGAGAATGTCATGCAAGGTATTCAGTGCTCTCTCTAGATTGATAGGATGTGCATAATATTCACGTTCTCTACAACCTAGTATCTAAGTAATGCTTTACTGTATTCGATGCAAAAATAAAATCCTCATCAGAATCACTCATTATAGCATACACAAATTGGTTTTTCAATATATGAACTCACGAATCAAGCTTTAAGCACGACTGTCGGCATGAACAGTCAATAGAAGCTGAGCGCTACTCCCTACTAGCATCACTTCTCTCATCGTTACTAGAATCTTTTATCACAGCTCCGACATAAACGTACCCTAAGTCATTGACCAGCGCTGCTGGATAGACGGTATCAGGGTTTATAAAACATGTCACAAGAAAGTATCAAAATGTCATCTCACTATCAAGAAATTCATTCAGGCTATAAAATGGATGCTCCATCAAGAAATATTTTAAAACTGCTCGGAATTGTCTATCACTTCACTATCCTTGACCCACTCTGGCAGCTTATTGAACATTTTGAAAGCAATTAAAGGATAACACCTCTGAGTCCTTGCTAACCGGTATCTTGGCATGTTGAGAATGTATACAGAGAATATAACAATTACACAAAAACTATATTGAATAAACCATAGTGTGCGGATACAAGTCTGAACATACATTCAAATAATAATAATAATGAAAATGTGAGACATTCATTTTCTAAATCACAGATTATGAAAAACCTGACTCGGATGTCGCCAATTGTAGTTGGATTTACTTCAAACTGTCAGCATTTCTTATTTCATTCATTTCTCTCCATTCAAATAATGCTGACAGTTTATGGGCATCTCACTAAATTAACCTATATTAAGGGCCTTTGAAGAATCTAGTAAGCAGACCGTAGAGTAGAACCTTTCTATCATAGATTTGACAATTTTAAATAAGTTTAGTATAATAATAAAAATCTATAAATAATAATAAAATATAATAATAATAAAATGGCGTAATCACACAACTTTCCTTGCCATTATGAAAATTGATCACCTGACGCTAGTGTTCACGCACATCTCAAGTCTACTATTCTAAGATCTGAGCCAGCTGGTGACAGGACTATAAGGCTAGAGACACACGAAGTCTGCTATCTCTTCATAGTGAATGATTTAATAGAATCAACAGTTGCCAACAGTATGCAATTGAATATACATATTTTCTCAAATTTCGAGCTTATTTCCATTTTTAGGTGAAAATGTTACTAGACATTAATTGTAGAGATTTTCATGCTCAATCCTTTCCACTTGGAAAGGACATTTTTTTGTTTAAATTGTATCTGAAGACTGATAATTGGGAATCTAAAATCAAACTTTGCACAGATGGGGCGAAGCTCCTGACATTTTTACAGATATGGAACTTATGGTAGTTGATAGAGCTTATCAATGACTATTATAGGTATAAATTTGATCAAAATCGTTGGAGCCGTTTTCGAGAAAATCGCAAAAAAACTGTTTTTGACAACATTTTAGCCTCCATCTTGAATTGCATTTGATTGAAATTGTTCGTGTCGGATACTTATAGTGTAAAGACCTTAAGTTCCAAATTTCAAGTCATCCCGTTGATTGGGAAACGAGATATAGTGTACACAGACGCACATACACTCATACACACACACACACCACACACACACACACACACACACACACACACACACACACACACACCACACACACACACACAACACACACACACACACACACCACACACACACACACACACACACACACACCAATACCCAAAAACCACTATTTTGGACTCAGGGGGAACTTGAAACGTATAGAAATTTAGAAATTGGGGTACCTTAATTCTTTTCGGAAAGCAGTTCTTTCCTTACCTATAGTAATAGGGCAAGGAAAGTAAAAAGAGGTTGACAATTTAAATTTGTGTTTTCATTATGGAAAAATTGTACCACAACATCACTCACAACACAACTGTAAAGTTTAGTATATTTTGTACCTGAGCAGTTCCGAGGATTCCCTCGTTAACAAAGTGCACGAGACTGAAATATTCGAGCAGATCGTTCTGAATGGGAGTGCCTGACAGGAGAACTCGTCTCCGGCATTTCAGGCCGGTCAGTGCCACGTATGTTTGACTTTCGCAATTCTTCAGCCGATGCCCCTGAAATCGAAAAAATAAAACATTATTTCAGGTTTTTAACCTTTTCAGGGACCTTCCGTACTTGATATTAGTACTATTTTACTTTTAACAAATTTTGTTAATTGTCAATTGTATGTATGTAATTATAGACATACATGTATGCATTGTATGAAGGAAAAATAAACTAATGATTGATTGATTGATTTCAAGAGTTTAATTCGTTCGTGTTAGATATGATTAAACATCAAAAGTAGTCCACTGTTGTGTACTACAGCTTGTACTTTCTGTTGTCTACAACTTTCTGTTGTGGACAAGCATCTTTTTTATTGGAATTGAAATTTTCTTGTTGAGTGCTTTCTGGTGCTTGATGCGTACGGCCAGCCACTAAGATAAAATTTCATCGGAAATTTTCGACTGAAATTCGAACAGTGTTCTGTAACAGCTGACCTGCAGGAGCATATAAACTACTGCACATATCCGCAGAAGTAACTGCCACCAACGTTCAGATTTTCGACTTTACAGTTCGGTCGACTTTACAGCCAAAAATATCCGGTAAAACGCCATGTTAGTGGCTGGTTTAAGTAGCCTTTAGGAAGATGCTCATCTGACTTAATATCACCACAGTCACATTCAAGGATGTAATCACATTCTACAGGGTGCTGAAGATTCATTTAATCCGCTATTGAAGCCGTGCATCTTCATTGAAAGAGCATATCCAGCTCTCAGTTTAGCCTCCAGGATTTTGGGGTTGGTATGTTCGACGATAACATACTAACAAACGCTTTAACCATTTGACTCAAAATTTCATACACATACCTATTATTATTGTAACCAATTTGATAGGCGATGTAACTGATTCGCTCCTTCGTCCTTATTTAGGATAGCAGGATATCAATAAAAATGCATATAGAAAAATTATGCTCTAGCTATTGAGACACTAAATCTGTTATAACATTTGACATTTACTTATTTATTTCATTCCACAATCACAATACCAAATTAATGATTGGGAGAGAATCAACAGGATAAACCCAAACTGTCTCTCTCCCTAATTTTGATAAAAATAGTCCAAATGAAGTTATGTAAACACTTCTATAAAAATCACAAAAATTTATAGTACAAATATACATTATACTAAACATTTTTTAGTAACCACATATCTGGGTTGATCAGAAAGATGAAACGAATACTTGAAAATGCATGAATAAATGTAAAAATATTGAAAAAATGATGAATTTGTAGCCAGAAAAATCACAAAAACGTTCACTGAGGCTATTATTTGCTAAAATTGCATGAATTGAAGTGAAGAGCAGCTGAAAAGAGACGTTAATATTTCAATGTTTTTTTCATAACGGTGTATTCTATTACCTAGTATCAGAGTAAATCCTGTTACACACACATCGAATTTTTTCTTGTCTATGAAATCTACCAGATTAAACGGAACTTGGCTAACACATCATCTGTTTGACAAGTTATGTTCAATCTTGCCGGTCAGGAATGCTTACCCTTACACCAAACTGACAATCTCTGGATGGCAGCGCTCATTTTATAAAAAGCCATAGCGGCCAGCCAGTCTACAGAGGTAAATTACTGAGATATTGCAATTATTCAAATGCTAATGAATTAATTATTATTATTAAACGGAAATCCAAATTAAATGCAGTAATTCACCCCGAAGACTTCTGCTATTGCAAATATTGACAACAGGGTATACAGCTAGATGGAAATTCGATGAGCGCTAATATTATTTTTTTTTCATATGTTCAATCTAATAGAATTTATAATGACTTTATAAAAAATCGTACGTCCAAAACTCGATGTATGTGTAAGACTTGGAAATCTCTACTCTATTAGTATAAGAGTAAAATATTACTTGATAATGCCATAAATACCTCATCACAAAGCACCAGACCCACTTCGCCTTTATGAAGTATGCTGGCGTGGCTCCTGAACGTTTCATAAGAAATGACTAGGATTGGATTGGCCGGTCGCCTAGAGTAGGTCTGCATGAACGAGTTCAAGTTTCGCTCCACGACTTCTTTACCTCCGCCGTCTATTGCCAGCGGATTCACTCGACCTCCCAGCCATTTCGTGATTTCGTTGCACCAATTCTGCAACACAAAACATAAATGAAAACTCTCTCAATAGAAATGGATCTGAATGAAATATTAAACATAGAAAAGTAGGCTGTATACCGGGGAATATGATGGTTATGTTTCATTTAAAAAAATATAATTCCTCATTTTGGTCCATAGAGGGATTCATGCTATAAAGCCAGTGGAAATGATAGTAGTGCATGGTTGCCAATTCTCTGTTTCCACTACCTTCTGTAGTAGATAGCTATAGAGATTCTGTAGAGATTTGAATAACTTGATATTCATGTTAAAGAGTCAGTGTAAATGATAGGACTGCATGATTGCCGCATGAATTCTCAGTTTCCATTGCCTTCTGCAGTATAAAGTGGCGATTCAAGTCATCCCAGTATAATATATCAATTGTTATTAATATATCAAGATATAATATCAATTGTTTATTCTTGTTAACTTCATTCACCAAGAAAATATATTTTTCGTGATTCTATGATTGCATATTCACTATATTTCTTCGTAGCATACAAACGATTTGGCAACAGTGCGGATGTAAAAAAGTATAAGAACAGTAATATTATGACATCCCAATGTCAGCCGCCTAGTCAGAGTCGAGTTGGAACGTGAGTTAGAATGTTGGACTAATTCAAACCAGTCGGAGCATGTGGTCCGGCTAGTGGTCTTACTACCGGTGCAACATTGTTGGACAAGAAATTGGATAATTCTGTTAAACTTAATAATCGGAAATCCAGTATAATTTTTATTTCCACCTTGCAGAATAAACTGAGAAAATAACTAGCCCGCTTTAGGGTCTTCATTGTTTAATGACAAACCAATGTTAATCAGATGCCGACTTTATAACGTGGCTCTCACTATAGCTGTTGTTACAGAATTGACCATGGAATAACAACCGAAACTAGTTTTGCTAAGTATACAAATAAGATTGTGAAGATTTCAAGTGGAAATCCAAGTAGAATTGGAGAAAGTAGAATTTCAAGTTGGATTATTGATCATTTCAAGAAGTTTTATTGGATGTTCTATATAAATGGATGTAGGATGAGTATATGACTCACTCCATGAGTGTACGAAAAATTGTAACGTGATATAAATTTTCGGTACTAAATTTAATACTTTCTAAATTTGGCTAAGTGGTTTTGTGTTTTGTTTCGGTTTTGTATATGTTTGGACTTTTTAAAAAGAACTATTAGCATTAAAAAGAACTATATTTCGAAGTGAAAAGTGTAAATTTAAAATATTGTGCTCACTATAACCTTAGTGTTCAGTTTCCCATTAGGGAACTTTGGACTATATACGGCGAGGTGGAACTACCCTTGGGTCTCCCCACCATTCAAAGCCATACGCTAATATTTTTTAAAAAATAATAATAATCCTTCCTTTCATTTCCTTTTTCCTTCGTCCTGGTACCCCCATAAGAAGGGAGTTTATTATAGAAAATATAACAAACAAAAATGAAAAATACACTTATAAAAAGAAATCTTACAAAAAAAGAAGAATAATAAAAAAAGCAAGAATGACAAAAAATGATAAGAAAATTCCTTTTCAGTGGAAAATTTCAAAAATTATAAACCAGACGAAATATAAATTCTCCAAAACCTTCTAAAGAAGGTTTGACTGGAGGAGTCAAGTTTTACATTATATTAAAAAAAACATAGAAATAGTACATTAATATAATCAATTAGTGATCTCAAAATAATAATTTTAAATTCAAATCATATCAAAAGAAAAATAGTTTTAAATCTTAAGTAGAAAAAAAGTTAATTGATACATTGATAATAATTCATTTAATTGTACAATTATTCATTTTAATAATAATAATAATGTAGGATGTTGGATGTAGTTTATAGTCTGTGTTGGTTTGTACCCACCCTGACTAGAGAGCTGGGAGCCACAATGACCGCCTTCTCAATTGTTGGCTTGGCGTCGGGTCCCTGCCTCAACAGAGTCCACATCAGCGTGATGCATTGCAGCGTCTTGCCCAGACCCATTTCGTCAGCCATGATACAGCCGTACGCGTCCTCTATGCGTTGTCCGGTCACGCACTCGTACATGAATTTCACACCCTGGAACAACAACAAAATATGGATGAGGAATGAAATGGGAATTGAAGATTTTGACATATTAGTAATAGAGAGAGATAGTATTAGGCTGGCTATATGGCTAGGAAAACGGATGATCTCAAATCAAATACAAGATAATCTGTCTAACTCCGAATCTCAATATTAATCTCAAATATTACAGTAGGAAATTAAGTACACTGAAGCTAAATAACATAAAATTTTTAGGCGTTGATCTAGATAACAAACTCAATTGGGAAGAGCATGTATCAAGAGTATGTAAAAAAGTAAGTACAGGAATATTTGCACTAAGAAGGCTGCCACCCATTTGTAATTTATTAACTTTGAGATCCGTGTATTATGCCACTGTCCACTCTCATATTTCATATGGCATTGAGATTTATGGTGGGACTAGTGCATTTAACTTGAATAGGATATTAAAACTCCAAAAAGAAGCAGTAAGAAAAATATTTAATTTAAATAGACAAGAGTCGTACAGGACATTTTTTAAAAAGTTAGAATTAATGACTGTGTATGGACTTTATATTTATAAAACAATATTACACGTAAAAAATAATGAAGACAAATTCCCCAGGCAAACCAGTGTGCATGACTATAATACAAGAAATAGGAACAACTTTATTATCAAAGAACATAGTAAAGAGAAGTACAAACAAAGCCCGACCTATATGGGCATCAAATTCATCACTTACCTTCCTACTAAGATTAATCATGAAAAAGATATTACAAGGTTTAAAAACAAACTGAAAAAGTATATCGTGGAATTAGAATTATACAGTTATGAAGAATTTTATAGTGCCAACTCATTATGTATTTAGACTACCTATTGTTGATGTATTTTGTTTTTTACTTGTATTTATTTTATTATTTTGAAAATAATAAAGAAAGACGCATTCATGTACATTTTGATGTATGTTTTGAATAAAGAGATTGATTGATTGATTGATTAAATTACTGAGATATTGCATTTATTCAAAAGCTGATGAATTAATAATAATTATATTTAATGAAGATCCATTTGCAGTATTGCATCTGCATGATTTGCAGCATTTAATTTGGATTTTCGTTAAATAGTAGCTATTAACTCAAATATTAATTAAAATATCAAAGGATTATAATTAAATGAATGATTTTTATGATTCTACACGAATTTCACACCGTGTAAAAACGAAGAATTTGATTTTAAAGGAAAAAAGATTATTAATCTTTCACCATTAAAAATTATTGAAAATAGCAGAATATTCTATTTATATGGCTGAGCGGTCAACGGATAGCATTCAAATTAACTTATTCTGCAATGTAAAACATAAAATCTCCTCATAGCTTTGAGGGGAAACTCATAGACAGCCGAATAAACAGTACAATATCATTTTCAAAAACCTGGACCTACAGTAACTTGTTCTTCCATATCGACGTATGAGTCTCGAGATTTCTGCTCTAACTACTGTTAGCAAGGCCATTTCTTTTAGATACATTTGTTGAAAGTGGATTCACTTACAATTTTTGCTCATATTTTTTCTCTCTTTTCTCCTACCTTCCTTTCTAATTCCTCCCTTTCCCGTTCCTCTTCACCCTTCATTCCTTACTTTTATACCCTCTACCTGCCTATTACATAGGAAACCATAGTTGGCTAGGTACATTTCCTCCTTTCTTTCTTTTCAGCACACCCCACCATGAAGCCTGTTTCTGTATTTTATTAGAAATTTATTTTTGATTGTGTTTTTTTGTGTTTTGATTTCTTTTATGTATATTGTGTTGAATTGAATAAAATTATTGAAATAGTCAAAAATAACTGATTCTCAATTTTTTACTCTCTCAACATCAAAATAACACTTTTCATACGGCGAAATAAGTTATTATAGTGAGATCCACGTTATAATGGCAGTGATTGATCAGCAATTGTATTGCTATCCTTGTCTATAATTCAACAAAGCGGATAGCGCTATCTTTTTCTCGCTTTGCTCTATTGCCAGATTGTTTATTAACAATGTAGAAATATAATTAATTAACAAAATATTTAATCTTGATTATGAAAAATCATTGAAAAATATAATTTCTTGTTTGATAATATAATTGATTATTTTTAAAGAGAATGAACAGTTAATTTTACATCAATAAACCGGTATCAGTTACTCTTCATAGAAGGCATTGACAAAACACAGGATCGGCAACGTTGTTATCCTATCTTTCTCCACTGCCATTATAACGTGGACCTCACTATAGTCATATTACAAAAGGTATTATATCAAGTTTTATAAATTCCACAATTCACAGAGTTGGACACAACTTTTTCCAACAGAAACAACATTATGATATCAAGCAATTTAGAATAGATCCATGAAAATGCTCACCTCTCTTTGATGGGGCCTCAGTATGTTGGATAGTATTGGATCGACTACAACATGCACTAGTATTTTTTCTCTGAAAAAAGGAATAAACAAGTGTAAACAGCTATGTAGCAAGCATCATTCTAAAAATTAAATTACTTATGACTGTGTAAACGTATTTGTGACTTGTGACTGTCTGAAACTGTTTTCGTTTCTTGACAATAGAATTCTATTAATTTCATCTATTTATCTAGACTAATGTAAAAGATGATTTGAGGAAAAGTAATTATCTTACATTATAGGAAATGAAATGTATTATTTATTTTTATGATTCCATATGTATATTTCAATTATTGTTTTATTAATTTGAAATATTTTCCAGTGATTTTGTACTTTGGCAAAATAAAGTTTATAATAGTGATCACCCATCAACACACATAATCATAGTGGGGTATCATGATTGGGATTAAAATTATTATAAGCTATCTCTTGAATTTTATATCTGTAAATAAACTGGATGCAAATCGTTAACACTCAAAGAAATCATCATTATTTTATAATTTCATGTACTTTTTTATAACTGTATAAAATTAATTATTTAGTATCAATAATAATTGATATTAAAAATATATTTATTTTTGGTGAGGGCTAATCTTATTCATCTAGAAATTAAAAAATCATAGTACCCTTTTTAGACTTTTTATCTACGAAATGTTTCAAACTATTAATGCCATTTTCAAATGAGTGAATGAAATAAATTTAGTATTTTACAAGTATTTGACTGGTGTTTTTTGTTTTGTTTTGTATCATGACCAATAATTTTTGTATATTATCTGATGAGCTCACTTTTCCATTTTGAGTTTGTCGTGCTCGCTGAGCTGCGGGGGACAGTAGAGTACAAGCGCGTTGGGCGCCGTGGGGTCGTGGAGGGCACGTCTGATGCCGTCGCGACGCACACCCAGCGCCTTCAGACCGCAGCCCCCCTGGTAGTTGGCGATCGGCACTCGGAACGGACGACATAGCAGCTGTCTTATCAACTCCTCCTGCAAACACAAACCAAAAAAAAATCAATTACCGTTAGTATACTTACTATTAGCACTCTTAGGCTGGCCACTAACTAAAGTCTGTGAGATATTACTTTTAACATGAAGAGGAGAAACCCATTCCTCCTTCCACAGTTTGTAGCATAGACAGAGACGGTCATCCTGTGCACATTTGGATGCGCCGTGTCATTTCGCTTTAATTTCTTGTGATGAACACATTTCTGTAATCACATAAACCAATAAACCTGCTGCCAATAAACAATTTTGGAACAATGCCAGGCAATAGCTGGAGGGGAGTGTTATCGCGACGCGTTAGAATACTGCTAGGTAGTGGGAGTGATTAGTGGAGGATAGAGCATCGGACCTCTCCGTCTTCGAGAAAGAGCCGTGTTAAAAGTAATATCTCACAGACTTTACAGGACATGCAGGATGAAAGTGTGTATACACACATGTCGTCATACAGTGTTACGTCATCACAGAAAAAGGCTTCGAACAACATTTTTTTGAGTTTAGGTTTTTGTATCTTCGATTTTTTGACAAAACATGCATGTAAACTCATTTTTATCAGCCTAATGGCCAGCCTTATGTCCGGTTTCTTAGACACTTATTAAATCTAATGGACCATTAAATATATAGATTAATGTAAGATTCAAATTCATTTATTTGCCATAGAATAATACAGATTGATAAAATAAATATCCTAACTTATAAAATGCCACGAGAACCAATCAGAAAAGTCTTTTCCGTGTAGAAGTATTTTCTGATTGGTTCTCGTGGCACGATTCAAATTTTACAGGCTTTTGTGCAACCGGGCCTATACGTTTCTTGGGAGAGGATCAAACCAATTTATTGCTGTCAATCATATAGAATAGTATCATTAAGGGTATTTTGTAAATATTTTATGCTTACATGTGCTGAAATTTGCTCAGGAGTACTTAAAATCACAGGTGCTGGTAGTACAGTCTTTTCACTCGGTTTTGAACTGTTCTTCTTTAACCTTCTTTTAGATGAAGGAGCATCTTCAGCATCGTCGGGCTGGATTCGCTTCAGTACCTGACTTGGTGCTAGACTTCGTCTCTATAAAATAAAAATAAAAAAGAACACATAAATTATTTGTACTGTATATAAATTTCAAGTCATTGACTCCTACTTGACGTTCAACGACATGCATTCATTGTTCATCAATACAATACCAGAGCAGAATAATGACCCTCGTCAATATTTCTCCAGTCCCAAGTATTTATTAATTTATAATATCGGAGCTCCAGGGAAGACCCCAATTATTATCCTTATAAAAAATGTATAAATTAAATGAATTAGCCTGAAGTAAGAAACATGAGTAGCTTGCGAACAAGCCGTTGTAACGTATTCCCTTAAGAAAAGTCAGTACGGTACAGTGCTTTATGAACTTTCTATATGACCACTCAATTTGACATGCTGTTGTACTATACTATTCGAGAAATCTAGTAGGGCTAATATTACATTAGGATAGGCCTACCAAGTGTTTAAGTGAGTCCATGGGCATGGACATTTATTTATTTGATTTCCAACGGTTACACAAATTTTCAACTTAAGAACAATAATGTGAAAGACTAGAAAAATAAGACAATAATAAATATATGAAAAATATTGCAGCAGCACAAACTCAATAAAGCAAATGAATAACAATAAAATCGATAGTAGAATGAGATAATAAATATAAAAGTAATAACATGCAATATAAGCTATCAGCACAAATTCAAGAATTGAATCAATAGTAGGATAAGGGTATGATAGCATTGGATGAGTATATGACCAAGCGCACACATGAGAAACTAAATCTGGAAATAGCGAAATGAGTACTCACACTGAGCGCGTGCACTTGCTGGTAGCGTTTAGTGTGAGCAGCTACAGAAAAATTTCAAACTTTCAATGTCTCTTTCCAGATTTTGTTTTCTGGCTGATGTACACTTGCACATACACGCATTCAATGTGATCATACCGTAAAAGAAACACTTTAATTCAACAGCAACAATGTAATAATAATAGACCAAATAATATTTAATAATGGAATAAGGTAGATATAAAAAACCGAAGTATCCAATTCCTCGATCAAGGACATTCCTGGGTAGATCGCGTCAGTCAAATACATATCTAACTTGAAAATTAATTGGTCAAACAGACCACACTTTACTTGATCACAATGGTAGTGTCACAGATTACAAGTAAAAAAGCTATTTATATTATACAATCAACCAGTTAGACAGGGAAAACCAGAGGCATTTCCTTAACGCGCCCTCGCCGACTCTGGCAAGTGGTTAAACATCCTCAGCACCAGCACCGGTAAAAAGTCAAAGTCCCTCACCTATGACAAACGACAGTGTGGCATATCCAACTTTGTCCTTCTCCGTGAGTTGTAGGAATGCACTTTCTCTCTTTGCTGTAGCATTTCAATTTTACTCCTCATATACAGCAATGAAGCCAGGTTGTGGTATCCAAACACTGTGTGGATGCCCAATCTGTGGAAGACCGGCTGGCAATGTGCATCATACTTGCTACATGTGATTATTCCAAGAGCTTTCTTTTGAAGCAGTACAAAGTTATCATACTTGCTATATTTGATTATTCAAAGAGCTTCCTTTTGAAGCAGTAGAATGTCTCTGGAATGCAGCGAATGACACAAGATCATAATGTATGCTGCCACCAAAAACTGCATGGTTCATCAACAATCACTCGATTCTCAGCAGCACTTAAACTGCCAGGAAAGATATATGACTCTCGACAGCTTCTTGCACACTCCAAGAAATGATGCTCACAGGTCAGGTTTGAATCTATATTAAATCCAAGAAGAGTGACAGGTGCTTGGATAAGATCTGTGCTGCCATGAGTAAACATCACTTTCTGGGTATTTACTTAGTTAAGAAGCAGCTTATTCGCAGAGAGCCAGTCCTTGGCCTCAGCAAAGATTTTCTACGCTCTCGATCCTGCTGCTGTGTGCCCACCGATGATTCTGGTATCATCTGCAAAGTGAAGGCTGTGTTTTCCAGTCTCAGATCATTAATCATAAACAAGAACAGCAAGGGTCCAAGCACCGATCCCTGAGGCACTCCATGAGGTACATGTTTTTTACTTGAAGTAACACCCAACAGTGAAACGACCTGCTTACAATCCCGCAAGTAGTCCGCCACCATGCTCCAAGCTCTGCCCAGAAAAACATGTCTGGAGAGCTTTTCCAGAAGAATTCTGTGAGATACACAATAGAACGCCTTAGACAGGTCACACAGTACCAGGCTAACGATCAAGACTTTGGATATATTGATATATCCTATAGATTTGCTTTGCCCTGAAGTAGTTCATGTACTTGGCTCCTAGCAGTGAAGGATTTGCTTTGTGTACTGAGTAGAACATTGTAACACGCAATCTAATGCGTTTCGACTGATTTTGACTCATTAACAAATATTTATTAACATTCTTGACTTAACAATCTAACAAAGCAGCAAGTCAACGACAAATAAGCGCAAAACAAGGTGGTACTGTACAGCTAGAAATTCAACCAAGATTCAAGCATCAATTGGGTTATTTCACTAATGACGCAAGATCGAAGAATAGTATTTCAGTTAAGGCATCAGTGAGACTGGTGCTCCAGCCTGGTTTACATACAAACACCGCACTGGTGTTCCAGCCTGTTTTACATACGAACACCGCACTGGTGTCCTAAACAATACAAACCCAAGTTGAATAGAAAAGTGATTATATTTGAATTTTTTGAATAAATGGATTAAGCGCCCAATTGAAGGTAAAATATCAGTATAAGATCCAGGTTAATAATCCACAACAGTACTTCTTCTTCTTCTTCTTCTTCTTCGATGGCGCTACAGCCCAAATCGAGCCCTGGCCTCCTCAATTAAGACTACCGTACTGCAAATACTACCGTACAGAGCGCACTACGGTAACCCATATACAAGATATCACAGCTATAATACCTACTCTGATAAAATTGGTTATCATTCTATTTGAGCTGATATATTATTATTCAAAGCAGCCTTTACTTCATGTATTGTCATATTTTTTAATCCTCTTATAATCCTTTTGAGGTTTTAACCTAGGTAGTTGTAGAGTAGATTGACTTTAGTAGCCTAAGACTTACTTGCAGACAAGGTTTATAAATGCCTTGGACTAATGCTCTTTATACATGCTTTAGGTTTCTATAGACCTAGCTTGCAGAGATCAAGACGTTTGACAACAAATAACAGTGCCTGAATCATTCTAAGAAAATTGAAAAAATATAAAATCTTGATTGAGTGTGATATCATAATGCATAAACTGTATTTTTATAGATATTTAGTAACTACAACAACTACATTATTTATAACCTACAATCACAATCTTTAAAGAGATACTTTGTCAACTCACCATATTCACGTGAAAATTCTTCAATTAATTCAATCATATCATGAATAATCAACTAAGAACGATGTTATTCTTATAATTTTAAGCAATTATGAAAATTAAAAAGTAACAAACATTAAAAACAAATCTACATGCTTCTAGTTTGTTTGACATTTTAGTTCTTATTTTATTTAGGAGATTTGGAGGTTGGAGCTTTTTGGCGCTATCAGACATCGGCTAGCTGAATTTCATGTTCATTAAATGAACCATTGAAACTTTATAGTTGAATTTGATTTTTTATCATGAAATTATATAAAGATGGAATACTAAATTGAAAAAATCTTGTTGAATAGATCTTGATTCTGAAACATTGAAAGTTTTTGGGAATGTTACGTTTGTGTCTTTCTCAGTGCTCTTTGTTTAAACGAAACGACAGTAAGTGGTCTGATTTCTCGTCGTAAAATTTGACCATAAAAATATATTTTTGAAAAACAACCTCAGACAGAGTTATTATAGTCTATTTTATAGTGATAATTCACTAATAATTAGTTGATTCTTGTTAATTATCAAATATACATTATTCATCAAGAAAATGACATTTTCAATGATTTGATGATCAATTTCCATAATTTTAGATTAAATATTTTGTTGCTTTATAATAATTACTTGATACTTGTCGTCGTCCTTGACCGGGTTTACCAGACAGACTGTGTCATTAAAATAAAGGCTCATTAGCTAATTCTGCCAACGAGTAAATTGCTCTATCAATCAACTTTTGCCTGACGAGAGCGCTGAATCTTGCACGTGATGCACTTTTTACTTCAGTTGGGAGTCCATTGTAGAAGCCCAAGGCAGCTGATGGGAAGCCTCTCTGAGTAGCAGCCAACCGACATCGGGGAACATCCAGGTCAGTTGCATGGCGTGTATTGTAGCTGTGTATCTGATTTCTTGTTGACAGCTGCTGCAGGTTGTCTCTGACATACATCAAGGAGGACAGGATGTATTGGCTGTGGATGGTGAGTATCTTCAGTTCCTTGAAGAGTGGCCTGCAATGCTCCCTGTAGTCCGCAAAAGTAATGGCCCTGATTGCTTTCTTCTGCAGGAGCAGCACATCATGGCAATAAGGCGCGTGTCCCCACAGGAGGATTCCATACAAGATGTGACTATGAAAAAGGGAGTGATAAGCTGAGACCAGGTAATCCCTGGAGACAATGTGTCTCAGTTTTCTTATAAGGAATATAACCCTGGAAAGTCTTTTGCAGACCTCAGCCACATGTTGACTCCACCTCAACTTGTTGTCAACCCAAAAACCCAGCAGCTTCACAGGATCAGACTCCACTGCAGTCCTCTTGAGGGAACATACCAGAAAGTTAGTTTTCTCCTAATTTAACTTCATCCTGTTTGCAGTAAACCAGGACTTTGCTGCATTTAGTTGTTCCACTGACCTTTCTGCTGCCTCCTCTGTTGTTCGTCCTCTAGCTATCAGTGTGGTGTCGTCCGCAAAGAGGATGGACCCCTGGCTGTCTGGGAAGTCATTCATGAGGAGTATGAAGAGCAGGGGGCCCAATACAGAGCCTTGTGGCACACCATGCTTCATATTTCTAATACTTAATGAGGCTCCTTCCAGTGAGACCACTTGTCTTCTGTTTTCCAAGTAGCACTTGATTGTGCTTAGAACTGTACCCTAAACACCATACTTGTTGAGCTTCCTAATCAGTATGCCATGAGGCACACAATCGAAAGCTTTGCTCAGGTCGCATAAAGTAAGCGCAAGTGAATCACCACTCTCAAAAGCATCCTGTATCTTTTTAGATAATGACAGTAGAGCGCTTGCTGTTGAGCGACCATTTCTGAAGCCATGCTGAGACTGGGACAGAAGGTTGTTCTTCACAAAAAAGTTGGTAAGTTGCAGCTTCATCTCAGTTTCAATCACTTTTGACATTATTGGCACTATTGAAATAGGCCTGAAATTGGATGGAATCTCTGTATTTCCCTTCTTGTGAATTGGTAGTGTTCTTGCCAGCTTCAGTGTGTCTGGGAATACTCCCAACCTCAAACAGTGGTTAACTGCTGTAGCCAATGGTTCTGCTACATGTTCAATGGTCTCTTTCAAGACAGAAGTGGATAGGCCAAATATATCCTGTGTTTTGGAGTTTTTCAAGCCACTGACAATGTTTCTGACTCTATCCGCATTGATACTTCTCCATACATCCATCTTATGAACTGTATTTGTAACATTCTCCACAGGGTCCATGTCAGCTTCATCTAGATTCTTCAAAACATCCTCAATAGCATTCACAAAGTAATCATTGAAATTGTCTGGACTGATGTTTGATTTAACTTTGGGCTTTTTGGGGCGATGTTTGTTTATGACCTCCCACGCTGCTTTACAGCTATTTGGAGCCGATTCAATGGTATTAGCAGTGTATACTTTCTTTGCCTGCCTAACCATTTCTCTGAAGATTTTGTTTTGTCCCACATAGAGCCTATGCTTTTCCATTTTCTCCTCTGGGGACACTGCTGATTTGTACAAGTGATGTAGGAGCATCACCAAGTTCTTCTGTCTGGCAAGATCTTCAGTGAACCAAGATCTATCCTTTGAGTGTGATGGAACCCTGCTTGTACACCTTGGCACCCTTCTTATCACCTTTGGAAAAACCAAGTCAAAAATGTTCATGTACCCAGCAATAAGCATATCAAATGCATATTCAGGCTTGACCAGTCTGATAACCTCATTCCAATTTATCTCGCTCAACCTGCTGCAGAAACAAGGTATAAGTTCATCTCTAACACTTCTGCTGCTGAAACTGTAATTTGAGTGCCAGGTTTGTGGGGGCTCATCTCCAGTATCTTGTTTCATAGTCAAAACAACTGCACAGTGATCGGATACCATGGGGTCAATGACTTCAACTCTATACTCCCATGATTCCAAGTCTGTGGCTACTGTGTCCAAGCATGCAGTTTCTCTTGTTGGAAGGTGATTAGCAACAAAAAGTCCATGTCCTCGTAGCAGGTTAGAGAAATCATTTCTCTCTCTAGATGGAACCTCCAGATGAATGTTAAAATCTCCCCCAATCATCACTCTTGAACCATGCTGCCCTGTCAAAACATTCAGCAGATCATCCAGACGCCCTATGAACTGCTCAAAATCGCCATCTGGAGACCGATAAATAGAGACCACAATGATGGAATTTTCTGACAGTCTAACTGCTACAAGCTCCATTGTGAGTTCCTCACAGTAATCTTGAACATCTATCTGCTCAAACTTGACGGATTTCTTTAAGAAAATTGCTGCACCACCATTTCTATGAAAGCACCTTGAGTAGATGCATGCCAAATCAAGTTCCCCCACATTGCTATAGTACTCAACTTCCTCTTTTCTCAGACACACACAGGATGCTAGGTTCAATGTCCTCTATGAAAAATTCAAGGACATCCATTTTTGTTCTGAGGCACTGAACATTCAGAAATATTATTTTTTGCTCCATGTCCAGTTTACCCCGAACTTCCCCCTGATTTTTGGGATCTACTTTAGGGCTCCCCCCTGGAAGCGTTTGAATAAAAAACGCCTCAGGGTGACAAATCTTGGCCATTTTGAGCTATCCATGATTTCTTCCATTTTTTCAAATTCAACTCCCACCTTGAAACTACAGTAAATATCACTTTTACTCTCCAAGCCTTCAACAATGAAATTCAGACCTGGAAAAGATGAGGACATGAAATTTCTGACATTTTCCTCTGTTGTTCCTTTTTTAATCTTCCCTAAATGGAACCATGCCTTTTTTTCTCCTACAAGCATAGCTGTGGGCCCTGTATTTTCATTCAGGTCCTTTGATCCTACTATAACTTTTTTATTAGAATGTGTATTTGTCTTGATTTTGTTTGATTTTGCAGCCTGGGCATAATTTAATTTGTATCTTTCATTTCTTTCTACTGGGGTATGTGAATTTTTCTGGGTGCTTAATGAATTATTTTTCCCGGTTTTCTTTTTTATTTTAGTCACTTGCTTCCAATTTGAATCTTCAAAAATTTCACTCTCACCTATTTGGTCACATAAGTCCATCCTACTAGAAAAAACCTCAGAATTTTTTTGCTCAGCCAATAAAGCTGTATTTGTCAATAAAGCATCAAATTCATTTCTTGATTTGTCCTGAGTTGCATTTATATTTGGATCAAATGCATGTTGATCACAATCTACTTTTGTGTTGTCATTGCATGTCGTAGTCTGTACAGTAGGCCTAGTAATTTCACTAGAAATTATTAGATCTTTGTCATGATGTAAAATTTCTGGGTTTTTTACATAGAAATTTGAAATAATAGTGCTTTCCATTTTTGAAATTTGGTCCTGAACACTATTTACTTTGGTCATTTTGTCACAAGCAAGTTTGCACTTAACCTCACTTTGAGATGATTCAATTTGTGTAACTCGCTTATTTAACTGGGCAAAATTTACATTAATCTTATTCATTTCGTCAATAAGTTCACTTAAAATAAAGTTTTCGTCACTTTTGGAGTTCATATGGGAATTTCCATCATTCACAGTCACCGGGTTTGCATGCTTAGATATGATATTTCTTACCTTGTCTTTGCACTCTACACAATACCACACAGTCTTTTCACCGAGATCACTTATTTTACGATATTCAGCTACCACTATATTAACGCACTTTATGTGATACCAATTTGAGCAAAAACCCTCACAATTCAATGCATTTTCATTTTCTTTTACAGTTTTAAAACAGACACCACAATTCGATTCAACAATCTCGTCAGCCATCTTCATGTTTTTTCACTAGCCATTCGATAACTCCAATTATTACCAGTATATTTCTACATGATTCAAAGACAATCTGGCAACGTTGTGGAGCTGGAAAATGATATTCACATTCTGTTATTTTACTTGAAATTTGTTTTCATCCTACTGGAAACATGGTCACGTTGTGGTTGTCATTCTGTAGAAATTCTCCTCAGAGAAGAATGACCTGGCTATTAAGGTACCTCTTGAATTTGTCCTGTCCCTCTATGTGTAATATGGTAGCTGGAACTTTATTTGATACTTGAAATTTTCCCACTGGAAGCACAGGCGTGCACCTTTAGACAAGTTTGTATGTCACCGTCCAGTCTGTGTGAGCAGTGGTGATTTGTCACGCTTTATGCAATTGTAGAATCTCACGTTTATTTGCATTGATTTAATTTCCTTCGATTCAATAAAAGCTGTTCCCTTGAGCAACATTCTTGCAACCCTTTTCTATTTTTATTTTTCAGTTGCACATTATTTGGATCCTGGATTATCGAATGACAGACAAAGAAAGTAGCACACATTTTAATCAAGTGTTGACTTCATATTGCCATTGATGTACTCCACCCCCTAAAATATTCCAAATTTGTTCTAGATGCACTGCCCTGAATAAGGTACACAGAAAAAATCAATCTATTTTTAATGCTGCTGGCATTTTTTGAAACCCCTCTCAAAAATTGTTTTCTATTATTACAACCCCCAAAATCAAAGAATTTCTTTGATGCTGACTGCGTCCTTGCCCTTTCTTTGGTGGCATCTCTACATGGAAAACACTCACATTCATACAATTTTTGTTGGGATAGCATCGATGAAAACATTACACACCTTTCAAAAGTTTACATTCGAATAATAAAAATCAAGCATATAATAAACGTCTACTGTATAGTCAAGCAATTTTGGTTTTTGTGAAGAACAGTTAGGTTGTTCAGATAGCTGCGCTCAGATTTTATTTCTTTGACCACCACTATGACCATTCTGCGAGAAGTGTTGGCAGCACTTATTCAAGATCCGTTGTAAAATTATTAGAGTGTAAAAGAAGATTTGAAAAATGGCAGAAGGCAGAATGCACTAAGGCAGAAGTCAAAAAGTTTGGATTTGTTTTGTTGGTTCAGTAACTTCAATCTTTTCATTTTGTTTTGATGTTCAATGTTCATATTTGTTTTTCTGTGTAATTGATGAAAATCTTCACATCATATTACTAGTTCAGTAATTCATCATAACCGTAAGTTTTTCATGATTATATTTTTTACGAAGTAGTAATGAAACTTTTGAAAATAGGCCTAGCACCATATTGTTTTAAGTTTTAGTTATTAAGTATTTTAGTATTTAGTAAGCATAACATGGAGACGAGAAAACATCAATTTTCTTCGTAAAGCGTTTCAGCTTTAAAAGAACTTTCTGCGCATGCTTGATACAAGCATGTACAGGCTTCGAAAACCATGTCTGTGATTTAATAGTATTCATTTTGTTGTTGAACTAAAGAAGTAGGCTAATTCCTGTTAATGTTGAGCTTTTTTACAGATCTGTCAAAACTATGCGATCATGGCTAGCAAAAAGGGATCAAGTCTTTATTCAGCGCCCCTTGCTAAGAGGAAGTTCAATTTCAGCGAAGTGGAAGAATCAACTCCAAAAGAAATGGATTCTATTAAGGTATACCTGCGGGTGAAACCTCACGATGAAAGACAAATAAATGAAAGTGTAAGTACTTGGTTATTCAACCATCAATTTATCAGATTTTTGTGAACATGGATGATATTTTCTGCTATTAAATATGATCATAACTGTTTTAATACTTTTCATCTTTATATTGAAAACTGTTGCATGCCATGCGTTTTTTAGGATTCTATTTTTTAATTTCATTCAACCAAACCACCACTCATCAGTCAGTATTGTTAAATAATCATTAAGAAAGTTTGTTTTCAATAAAATCTAGGTGACTAATCATGTGTGTGTTTATCTCAAAATAAATTTTCGTGTAATTTTTGATAATATCCAGTTTCTTCATCATTGATATAATATAGATTATTGTTATTCTTTCATATTATGATTTGAATTTCATTCACATTATGATAGGAGTCATTTATGTATACAGTATAGTAATTTTCGGTTTTTATTATGAATAAGTATCACTATATCACACTTATTTTACTTTCTATAAGCCTGTCAGTAACATCGTATTATTAAAAACAAAAACTAAGATAAATGTTGAACCTTGTAGAAACCACTCTTTGTACAAACAAACAAATTTCACCGAGCCGGAGGCTATGGGACTCGATTTTGCAGCGGTTCGGAGGTGGATCACCGTACGCATTTGCCTTGCATACGGCACCAAAATAGCCAGACCAATTGGAAACCGGTTCCAGCTATGATGTAATGTCGAAGATGTATCATAGCTAGAATCAGTGTCTGACTGTACTAGTGTCCTCATGAGCTCATGGTGTCGCCATGGTGACATGACATGACATGACATGGTGTCTTAATGAGCTTGCTGCTGATGGAGGAACTGATGCACTCAATACTTGCTGAAAATGCTTAGAAGAACACCGCGAAAGAAGTGTTGTAAACTGCCCAAATAGGGAATAGCCATATTGATTGGTTATTCTTATTATATAGAATTTCTCACATATCTCACAAGTAAACGTATATAACTTTCATTATTTACTGCCTATCGTTTTTTCCACTGCTGACTCTGGTGACGTTATGATTATCTCTCCTATACCACGATTTATTGATTAATATTAGACCTTCTCCTATTCATAGCAAATCAAGTAATAGATCTAGAAACTATACTAAATCAATATTGAGGACTTTATAACTAGTACTCATTAGATTGTTCTTATCTCCGGTTCCCTGGAATACAGTATTTTCTATTCCTCGATTCAGTATTTTCTATATAATTCAGAGCTCATATCTGAGTTTTCCCCTTCTTAAATAATTTGAAATGTTCTTAATTAATTTATAAACCCCATTAAACTATTGTGTGTGTTTTTTTTAGAACGATGTATTCGAAGTTACTGACTCGAATACTTTGTTAGTAAAAGCTACTGGAGGTTCGAGGAAATTCAGCAGAGGAAACGAGGAGTACAGGTTAGCGTGGTTTAGCCATTTTTTCCTTCAAGTCTACTAATGTAGCTCAATCCTGTTGAAACATAACTGACGCAGTTAGAATTTGAAAACGAACAGGAATCATTAATAGACCCATTTACTTGAAAAAAAAAATAGAAATTGGATTTCTAGAAAGAATATTTTGTTTTGTTCAATATACAATTCAGAATTGTACTGCATATTCATTAGTTTTCTGAGAGCTGTCTTGGAGTTCCTTGATGCAGTGTGTGAATCACCGTTACTGCATGAATGATATGAGCCAATAGTATAAAGTTCATACTTACTTATGTTTTTTTTACATCTTGGGGACCCCAGGATGGAGTACAAGACAAGTCAATATACCATATAATATGCATATGTAATATATATACACATATGGTTTGAATATAACTCGCAGTATGTACCTATGTAAAAAGGCTGTCCAGTTTATTTATAACATAGAAAATACTGAGTATTCATACACACAGAATGTCAAGACTTTGAAACAAACCCAGATATTCAGTCGGAAAGGAACTCTTGGATACTATAAAATGTTCCATCGACTAAAAACTTTTTTAGTTGATTCTTGTATATTTTTATACTTTCCTGATTTTTCAATGTATTTGGTAGTTTATTATAAAATACCCTACCAATATAGCTAGGCTTTTTCTCAAAAAGTCTGCTATTATGTTGAAAAACGAAGTTTAGAAGATTAAAAAGTAGCACTTCAATTGTTCATTTTTATTAGTTTTTGCTGTTGAATATCATGTATCTTATGATGTAGATTCATCCTAGCATGCTGAATTTTATTTTGGGCTAGACATTCCATGAGTAGATTTAGTTATAGTTCAGGTTCCAACTGGCAGCGTCTATATTACAATAATTGCTCTCAGTATAATTCTTAAATGTATTTTTCAAATGAAGAATAAAGTTTCATTTTTAGCTTCATTGCCTTTTACTAATCAATTTATTTCTTATTCCAGTTACACATTCACACACATCTTCCCTTCTGATGTTTCTCAGAAAGAAGTATTTGAGAAAAGTGTGAAGGAGTCAGTGGTAGACTTCGTGAATGGATTCAGTTCTCTGATATTCTCTTACGGCACCACCAATGCTGGAAAAACATTTACCATTCAAGGTACTCTCTTCTTACAAGTAGTCAATCAATCCACTTTATCTATCAAAATGCCAAAAGTATCCAACTGAAAATGAAAAATAATCATGTTGAAACTAAACAAGTTCAGAACTTTTACATTAATGGAGTTAATGTGTGGAAACACAAAAGTATAAAATTGGGATCAAATTCTTTAATTTGATTCAACTTGAAGAAATTAAAAAACTTCATAATTTCCACAATAATTCAGTTACTGTAGGCACTGCAAAATACTGTGGCAAAGTTACAATTTATCAAGATTCAAAACAACATAGAACATACAAAACTTGTATGCAATAAATTCAACTTTGTGAAGTATAATTCAACTTATTAAAAATTTTACGATACTCACATTACTGGAAAAATTAAATCATTTCATGGCAAAGACACTAAAAAATTGATTAATTCGAGATATCAAATTTTCGTCCGTGTTTAGCAGCTACGATAAGTGATGAAGATATAATGATAATAATTGAGATAGTAGTTCTTTGAACCATAGTCCTTGCGCAGTTATATTCAAAGCACTGCCTCCTCCAATAGAATGCCATGCCCTAGGGCAGTGATGGGCAAACTTTTCAAGGAGAGGGCCGGATGAAATAACATAATATATGCTGGCGAGCCACAGAATAGTATTATAACAAAAACATGCATGATAAACCAATTGATTTTTATAGACAAGTAAAGTAAGATAGAAACTTATGCAGATTAGCAGTCTTTGGAAGACTCATTCCAAACAAGACAAGCTATGAAAATCTATGTGAAGCAAAAGAAGGCTGTTATTCATACTGAAACAATGCGCAATATTCCCAGTCTGTTGAATGTATTTCCAAATTCGTATATTTTTGGTAACAGATAATCTGTTTCAAGTCCTGTTTTTCCACTTTTTATTCGTTTTCTTAGGGTTAATCAAAGCAACATCGCGGGCCGTATTGGACTAGCCTGCGGTCCAAGTTACAAAGTTGTACTATAACTGGTCAGGTCGAGATGAAAGCAGAAAAAAGTCGAGACAAATCCTTCAAATTCAAATTGTTTATTCTGCCTGACATTTTTTACAATGTATAAGCTCGTCAAAAAAAATATATTGTGTACATAATAAGATACATAACACAATATCAAGAATAAAATTTATAATATCATCCTTGAAATACAACATTTTAAAAATCTGACACGTTGAAAAGCAATACGAAGAGGAACATTCAGACTGCTACAGAAGCATTATATCTACTAGAACGCGGATCACACAATACATAGATAAAGACAAAAGTAAATCCGATCGAGTTGAAATGTAGACCTCACTTCGCTCGGTCAAAAATGTTCTTTTTTGCGAGTGGTTGTCCTCCATCTAATCTAATTGAATAAGCACCTTGCTCTCAGCTCTCGCCACCAAAAAACAGACCCCAGAAAAGAAAGTAAAATATTAATCTAGAAAGATAAAAATCTGGTGTGGCGCACTCACATAACTTTCCTTGCCGTTATGAAAATTGATCACCTGACACTAGTGTTCCCGCACATCTCAAGTCTATTCAAAGATTTGAGCCAGCTGGTGACAGGGCAATAACGCTGGAGACACACGAGGTCTGCTATCTCTTCATAGTGAATCATTTAATAGAATCAACAGTTGCCAACAGTTTGCAATTGGATAATCACATTTTTTCGAATTTCGAGCTTATTTTTAATTTTAGGTGAAAATGTTACTGAACATTAATTGTAGAGATTCTCATGCTCAATCTTTTCCACTGGAAATTTTTTGTTAAAATTGTATCTGAAGCCTGATAATTGAGAATCTAAAATCAAACTTTGCATAGATGGGGCGGAGCTCCTTAAATTTTTACAGATATGGGACTTGTGGCAGTTGATAGAGCTTATCGATGACTATTCTAGTTACAACTTTAATCAAAATCGTTCGAGCCGTTTTCGAGAAAATCGCGAAAAACCCTGTTTTTGACAACATTTTTGCCATTTTAGCCGCCATCTTGAATCGCGTTTGATCGAAATTGTTCGTGTCGGATCCTTATAGTTTAAGGACCTTAAGCTCCAAATTTCAAGTCATTCCGTTAATTGGGAGATGAGATATCGTGCACACAGACGCACATACACTCGTACACACACACACACACATACACATACAGACCAATACCCAAAAACCACTTTTTTGGACTCAGGGGACCTTGAAACGTATAGAAATTCAGAAATTGGGGTACCTTAATTTTTTTCGGAAAGCATAAAAAAGGAGTTTAAACTGACAAAAAGGGAGGATGATGAAGTTTTTCGATCAGTTGATTAGTTGAACATAATCATATGTTCTTTAGCTTGTTTAGTTAGTTTATTATTTTTTTAGTTCTGTCTTGTCATCAGTAAATTATACAATTCAAGTAATATTATAAGTAAGATGCTTTTATAAAAGTATGAAATGAAAATTCCAATGGTTATGAGCTCTTAAATACTTTTGTAATTTTAAGAACCAATTGGTCTGTAAGTTTATTTATCTCTCATCAGCAATCCTCCCAATAACTACTAACATCCAAGTGATTATACGTAATTAATTTATTCAAGAAGAAGCTAAAGTTTAAAAAAGTAGAGCCATAGAGAGATTTTGAAGTTTCATTTTATTTAGACTTGAATGCAATCACAATCTATTATCCAATCTTGACTTTTATTATTTTTTTTTATTCAACATACGGTACCTCTATTAAATTTGATTTTTACCTTTATCACAATCTATTATCCAATCTTGACTATTATTATTTTTTTTTATTCAACATACGGTACCTCTATTAAATTTAATTTTTACCTTTATATAAATATTGTATAATGAAATCAATTTGGTAATTTTCCTTCAATGAGAAGAATTAAAATACAGTAATTGAATTTTTCAGGAACAAGTCAGCAACCAGGGTTAATACCGCGCGCCCTTTGCCTTGTGTTTAAATCAATCGAAGACAGGCAAACTGATGACGTGGAGTACATGCCTTGCGGACGAATAGTCAAACGAATGACTGAGAATGAGCTAAAAAACCACTCCGAGCTTAAACAGATTATTATAAATCATAGCAATAGTGATGATTCACAGGTAAGCTCACGCATTCAGTTTAAATCAATGTCAACTCATTACTCTATTATTAATGAGCTCAGAGAATTACAACACAAAAATATTCCTATTATGCATATTTTGAATTCATGTTATTAGAATGCTCTATTTTGAGTATGATTTCCTACCACTATTGAAAAATGCATTTTACTCTGAACCATAATTCTAAAGTACTACTTTTTTTTACATAGGGAGTAGAGTGACTAATATACACTTTAGAGACTGAAAGAACCCAATTCGAATAACATGGGTGCCATCTCTATGTATCTCAGCGTCTGCCATTGGAGATAGGTAGCACAATCTTGAACAAAGTAGAGTTGTTCAACTATAATGGATTTTTCTATTATTTGTGGTTATAAGCTTTGCTTGAAGCAAAGAATCGTGATGAAGAACAATTTTGTACCATTTATTTTTTTAAATTCAGATAGTGGAAAAGTTTTGTAGTGGTGATAGGAGATAATTCACAGAGCGATTATGTTCAAGTTTGTAAATGATCTATAGCTTAAGATGTCACAATTTGGAAAATAGGAAGATGTATTAATATTTCATTTTTTGTAATAAATTTAAAATAGAATTATATTTAGTTTTGAACTTTCCTAATATAAAAATTTGAATAACTTATTTAGATTTTAGATAGTTTCTTTGCAACATGACTCTGATTCATTTTATAATAATATTTGAATCTCGTACGTAATATACTTGTAGTTTTAAAGTATATTATAATTGTATAATTTTATTCAGTTGTCATTCTAGAATATTCAATTACGGATATGATTGTTTATTGTCTTCCTTTAAAGTTTTTGTTTGTTTGTTTCAGAGCTCAACGAAAACCGTTCATAAATTGAGCCAACATGGTAAGATAAACTATTCTCGATCTTCTTTCTTGTTTCTATGATTTATATGATTTTGTTGTTGACAATGAATTGAACATGCTGTTCTATGATTGTAAACTCCGTCATTTATTTGTTGTAACGTAAAGGTTCTATCAACCTTGTAAATACGAGGTTGGGATATTGATGAGCTCCTTACTATTGATGAAATGTTTAGAATGACGTCATTTATTTATTCACTTTCTTACTGTATTTTTGCACTCACAAAGCCAGTCTCAATTTTTGTACTTTTGGTATTTTAACTGTTGTTGATATTAACCATAGCCACCTTTAATAAAGGTGTATTAGAGGTGGCTATGTATTAACTGCCACACGTTTTTACCTCCCTATTTATTATTCATTTCCTTTCCCAAATGCGAATATTGAAGTTTCTCAGCACAAATGATTAAATTAATATTGTACTCTAGGTTTTGACTTGATTTAACTTTGACGAATTTCAGCGTCAAGTGTAAAAACTCCAAAAATATAATATTGCTTATGAATATAATCTGTTGGAAATGATTATATATTGTTTTTATTTCAGAAAGTGGACACGACTTCGAAATGATGGACATGATTTTAGAAAAAGAGACCAATTCTCTTGTTGTGTTGAAGCCTGAAAGTACGTACTCGTTATGGATAAGCTTCTATGAGATCTACAACGAGTGTATATACGACCTGCTCACACCGCCGCTCACATCAAACAGTCAACGGAAACATTTGAAAATCGGCGAAGACTCGGCGAAAAACAGTTTTGTGAAAGACCTGAACTACGTGAACGTGACGTCGATCCATGATGCGCGAAGAGTGCTGATCTATGGCAGTAACAATCTGCAGGTGGCGATGACCGGCCTGAACGCACAGTCGAGTCGCAGTCACTGCATATTCACGCTGACTCTGGTGCGCAGTCCAGAAGCCGCAGAAACCGGCGATGACATTGTCATCAGTCAGCTGTCTCTGTGCGATCTAGCAGGCACTGAGCGCCAGAAGAAGACACTGAACGTCGGTGAGCGACTGAAGGAGTCACAACACATCAACTGCTCACTGCACGTCCTTAGCAGGTGCTTCGATATTATTCGCGAAAACCAGAACAGAGCTGACAGGTGTGTAATTCCCTATCGAGAGTCAAAGCTCACCCAGCTCTTCCAAAAAGCATTGAGAGGAGAAGAGAAAATAGTGATGATGGTAAATATCAATATGGCTTTCTCGTTGGATGAGACACATCAAGTGTTGAAAACATCAGCGATTGCACGCAAAACGACGACGTCGATGAAGCCCTGGCAGCAGAAGAAGCGTCGTTCGCGATCAGCGATGCTGCGCAGGTCGATTGCCGAACATTCGCGCGGCACAAAATCGTCGACGCTGGCACGAAGCACTCTGACCGAGGTGGACGTCGAGGAAGACAGCGAGTACGCTGACGTCACCAACGTCCACGACCAAAGCAAGCAGATTGTAGAGTCGCTGCTCGCCACAATCGACACCCAGAAGAGGAAGATCGTCTCATACAAGAACAAAGTAGACGAGTTGGAGGAGATGAATTCCGGCTTGGAGGACGAACTGAGACAGGAGCTGGCCGTCGAGTATGGCAAACTCATCAAAACAATCGAAGATCGGCTGAAGCAGCGCATCGAAGACAAGGATAAGGTCATCGATGAGAAGGACAGAGTGAT
The DNA here is from genome assembly GCF_014356525.2 of Nilaparvata lugens. Lineage (NCBI taxonomy): Eukaryota > Metazoa > Arthropoda > Insecta > Hemiptera > Delphacidae > Nilaparvata > Nilaparvata lugens. The sequence goes on along the minus strand of NC_052509.1, from coordinate 15,147,404 downwards.
AGCCGAGCTGGAGCGTCGTGTCAACTGCGAGGTGGATGCTGAGAATGGTCTCCGCCAATCGGCCACAAAGAAACGAAAGGTTTTCGATTGTTCGTTGTCGATGATTGAAGCCAACACTTCACACGTTGACGATGATGTAGCTGTTCTCAGAGAGGAGAACAACTTATTGAAAAATGATTTACATAGCTTAAAATCGAATTTGGATCACTATAAAAATGAGAATTTGGAGCTGAGCAAGAAGTATGCCGAGTTGAAGTTGATGCGCAGAATTGAGAACATTGCAACGTTGAGGGAAGCAGTGATCGATGAAGATATACTGCGTATTCTTGGTGAAATGGACAACATGAAGGAAAAGTTCGAAGCGGAAGTTAGCAAACGAAATGCGCTGATCAAGGAGGCTATGGATGAGATGAAGTACCTCGAGACTGACTACAACGAGGTGCGAACTGAAAACGGAAAGCTGGAAGGCGATCTACTGGTCGCCAGAGATGAATTGGAGGATGCCAAGCGCTCTCTAGCCATCGCCAACCAAATCACCGCCAGCAAATCCGAGGAGAACCACCAACTGGAACTGAAACTCGAACAGCTCGAAACTGACAACGAGAAACTGAACGACTACATAGAACTAGCAGAGGCTGAGATCAAGTGTCTCCAACAAAAGTTGAAGTTGCTGGAACGAAATGGAGCCAAAAGTGTGGACATCTTTAATGAAGACAACAGCATTGTGATGAATGAGCGAAGTGCACAGCTGTTCACCAAGCTCGACGACAATTCACACAACACATTGTGCAACCAGTTGCAAAAGGTTTCACTGGAATACGACAATCCAGGTCTGGCAGATGATTCAATCACCATGCAACACCACTCTACATTCGGAATCGACTCAATGAACTTATCAAAGCAACAGACATCTCTGAATTCGTTGCAATCGACTCTCGCTAATAAAACTGAGGACTTGGCTTCCATGCAACAAAACTATACTTTCGATGCCCTTTCAATGAACTTATCAAAGCAACAGACATCTCTAATTTCGTTGCAGTCCACCTTCACTGAAAAAACCGTGCCTGATAATATTACAAACAGTTTAAGGCAACAATTCTCCAAATCATTAGCCCCTAATGTGTCGTTATCTGATGAGTATGTGACTAGTAAATCGAAATCTCTTGGGAGCAATTCCAAGACTACTACATTTTGTAGAGGAAATCAAACTTTTGAAGTTGACAATGGTTTGTCCACTCGCTGTCAAGCAGATGAAGAAGAAGAAGAAGAGCAAAAGAATAAAGAAGAGAACGAGACAAAAGAAATTGAACAGAAAATATTTGAGCTGACAAATGAAATTGAAAAACTCAGACAAAATAACCATTCGCTGATACTTGTCGTGGAGCATTATAAAGGGGAGAAAACAAATTTGGAATACAAAATTGTTGATCTATCAGAAGATATAGAGCGTCTGAAAGATCAAAATGAAGTTCATAAGTCGCAATTTCAACAAAAACTAACAGAACTGTCACTTGAAATGAAAGAAATCATAAACTTCCAATCAAAGACTGCCAATTTGATGGAGGATTTCGAAAAAGAGAAGGCAGTTTTTGAAGAAACAATAGAGAAATTTAATGTTGTGAAGAAAATTCAGGCAGAAGAGATTGCACGGCTGAAAGAAGTAATAGACGGGAAAAATGTTGAACTGGAACAGTGCAAATCTGTTTCGGAGAGTAATCAGGAGCAGCTGAAGAAGTCAGAGAAAATTATTTCTGAAATGAAAGAAATGGCATCAACCTTGAAAACTTCGAATGATGAGCTAATCACTTGTAACAAGGAACTCAATGACAAAAATGTACAATTGGTTCAACAACTTGAATCGAAGGATGAGGCCAACGAAAGCTTAGCGCAGAAGTTGAGTGATTTTGAAGCGAAGCATGAAAGTTTGTTGCAAGAAATAGACAGTAGAGAATGTCGCATCAGAGAGTATACAGAAGAGAATAAGAAATTGATTGGGGAACGTGAAAGTGTGCTGCAGGAATTTAACGACCTGCAGATAAGTCATAATCGTTTGCTGAATGAATTGAGCACTTCTAACGGAGAATACGCCGTGAAAAATGAGCAGTTGATGGAGGAACTGCGATCGACAAATGAGAAATGCGAGAGTCTATTACAGAGAATTGTTGTGGTAGAAGCTGATAAGGAGCGTTTGATGAATGAAGCAGATACCACTAGCAGAGAACACTTGGAAAAAATTGACCAACTCATGAAGGAGCTGCAATTGAAGAGTGAATCAGATGATAGTCAATTGCAGAAATTGAAAAATCAAGAAGCAATCAATGAGCGTTTGGTGACAGAAATAGGTCATTTAAATCTTAGCAACGAAGATTACATTAATAAGAATCACCGATTGGAAGAAGAGTTGAAATCAAAGAATGAAAAGTACGAAACTATCCTACAAAAGCTAAACAACTTGGAAGCAAAACACGAGTGTTTCGTGAAAGAGATGGATACAAAAGAAAGCAGCCTCCGTCAAGTTGAAAACGAATTGATGGCTGCTAGGAAAGATTTGGAGCTGAAAGCTGATGAAATCAAAAAACTTGAGACAGTAAGCCGAACTTGTAAGAGCGAATCCGCCATTGAGAAGCGCCACACTGGTTCCAACTCGAAAGTGAAGATATCTGAGCAATCAGAAGATGATCTGGACGATGTATTCTTCTCTCCTCTCTCTGAAAACAAACGACCTGCAACAAATACTAAAACCGAGCGCCCATCGAGAATAGCCCGAGCCAAGGTGAGTTCAAATGTTCTCATACAATTCACAATATTTCAAATTGATTTTTTTTCAAGTTTTCAATTTTCTGATCCATCATTATTGAATAAACATACTTGAAATTGGTAAACCCTCTTATTTACTAATCTAGAGAAAACTAAGTCATTATTAGTGTTTACTAGAGATTGGTAGTCGTGTGATATTCGATACTAGTTTATCATTATTTTTACTTTCCTTGCCCTATTACCATAGGTAAGGAAAGTATTGCTTTCCGAAAAAAATTAAGGTACCCCAATTTCTATATGTTTCAAGATCCCCTGAGTCCAAAAAAGTGGTTTTTGGGTATTTGTCTATATGTGTGTGTGTTCAAGGTTCTTACAATATAAGGATACGACACGAACAATTTCAATCAAATGCAATTCAAGATGGCGGCTAAAATGGTGAAAATGTTGTCAAAAACATGGTTTTTCACGAAAACGGCTCCAATGATTTCGATCAAATTCATACCTAAAATAGTCATTGATGTGCTCTATCAACTGCCACAAGTCTCATATCTGAAAAAATTCCAGAAGCTCTGCCGCATCTATGCAAAGTTCGATTTCAGGTTCCCAATTATCAGCCTTCAAATACCGTACAATTTGAACAAAAAAATTTAAGTGGAAAAGATTGAGCATGAAAATCTCTACAATTAATGTTCAGTAACATTTTCATAACACCTAAAATTGAAAATAAGCTTGAAATTCGAGAAAATGTTATTATTTCAATTACAAACTGTTGATTCTATTGAATCATTCACTATGAAGAGTTAGCAGACTTCGTGTGTCTTCTGCGTTATTGTCCTGTCACCAGCTGGCGTATATCTTTGAATAATAGTAGACTGTGATGCGCGTGAACACTAGCGTCAGGTGATCAATTTTCATAACGGCAAGGAAAGTTCTGTGAGTGTGCCACACCAGATTTTAATAAATATAGGTTATAATTTATATTATTATTTCAATAATAAGTCATATTTGGTGCCGGTAGCTCAAAAGCCGGTTAAATTTTAATCGTGATTGATTCTATGAGAACCAATCAGAGCCCTCTCCAAATTTCAAAAAGGCCTTCTCTGATTGGTTCTCGTGAAATTAATCACGTTTAAAATTTAACCGGCTTTTGTGCAGCCGGGCCTACTACTATAAACTAAAAATATAAACATATCCAATGTGGAAATCCGCAGATGTTGATAAATTAGAGATTAAATTTATCCAAATGCTAATGAATTATAATTATATTAATATTATTATGAAACGAAAATTTGAACATTGAAAATACAATAGTCTATAGTTAAAGAAATACATGAAAAAACAGCCATTATTTCTCAATTTTGTCTCATTGTAGTCGAAATATTTAGATTATGTCCAAATCTATAAATTCATACCAAATCATTAAAATTAATTGGATTAATTTTATTATTTCTTTGCAGCCCATGAAAACGGAAACCAGCTCTGCTAGAAAACCTAAAAGAGTGTAAGTACAGTACATTGACAACATTATTCACTCTTTTCTCATTTTCTTCTCCTGTACATATGGCTTGCTATTTATGCAATTGGTCTATTTCCTTATCAACAGTGAGTTATTCTAACTTATTCATATGTAATAAGAAATTATTTACATTTCAAATTGTATTATTTACTGATTGTGTACACCATAATATTATTGGTATCCGGTATGCAGTATAGATGAAAAATCGATGAAAAAAAAAGTATAGATGAAAAAAGTCCGTCTCAACACCCTCCACACCCATGTATTTCTGTCTAATAATTATTTCAATTGACAATTTGCTCCAACCAAGATCATAAACTGTATTATTATAGTTTTGAATTAAGACTCAATAGTCTTGTTTCTCTATTTTGCTCTTCAACAAGCGCTTATCTCTTATTTGAATTATTAAACTTCCAAGTTTCAAGTGCTGCGTTTGTTTCAAAAAACATTAGTAACTGCTCTTCCTCTTCCATTTGCTATCTTGTGGAGTGTTATCTTTGGAGTTCCTATTATGTAGTCTTACATTGATAAAAATTTATTGTTTTAGAAAACTAAGCTGAAGAAATTACAAAAATGTAATATAAAGTTTGAGATTTTTGTGAAATGAGTATAAAAATGTGTTGAAAGTGAAATTTATCTTCAATTTATGTATTATTATAGTTTGAATTTTTAAAAAGTGAATTCGGTATCCATTACAACTTGATAAAGGTACATATAGCTATTACGAATTATATAGATTCTATATTGAACCTTCTCTAAATACTTCTCCTCTACCTTTACGTTATATTATGTTAAATTTTATATTGTTTTTATTTATTTACTTTTAGCACTCGATCGGCGGTATCTACGCATGCGCAGAATGTATCAACATCGCCACCACATGCCAACATCCTGAGTGAGTGTTTTTCACATGAATATTATTATTTTTTTTAACTATAATCACAGTACGTTTTATAGATTATGAATCCGTCACAATGTTTAAGTCTCCATCGTGTTTGGAATGTGGATTGCTGGGAACCAGAGAGCCTTCAAAAGCCAATCGAATTGTTTATTGACAAAATCGTCAGCATTTCCACAGTGAAAATTGACAACTTCTGTTGTTTTTTCGTAATTGTTCGTTATTCATTGTTTACAAGATGTGTAACTATCTTCAGAAGAAAGCTATTAGAATCATGTGTAATTTGCCTTTCAATGTTCATTGTAGACCACATTTAATAAAACTTGGATTGCTGACATTGCCATCACTGTATGTTTTTAATATTTTATGTTATTTACAAAAAAAAAAGCTGAATATGATACAAACCATCACCATAATATTTAAATACACGAAATAGATTTAAAATTCCACAATATAGCCATTCCAAATCTCAGAGAAACTGGCACTTCATGTCAAAAAGATTATATAACTCCACACCACACCAATAAAAGTTACTAGCATTCTCTCAATGTAAAAATAAAATATGTATTAGTTAATGAATGTTTGTACACAGTAAATGATTTATTTTCAATAAACTGGGTGCCATTTCTCTTATAATGATATAATAGGTAACTTGTGATCCATGTTTTACATGGCTTGATAATTTTATGTTTGTATTTTTAAGACTGACTAATGAATAATAGTGATATAATAAGGATATATTTTAACGAAGTCGATGTATTTTTTAAAATATTGAATGACTAATAAAATTCTAATCTATTCTTGAGTTACACTTGTATTTATCAAATAATTGCAAAATTAGTTGAAAAGAATGAATGTTGACTTGATGTAACCGTAATAATTGCCAACGTTATATTTTGTTGTGACAGAGAATTTGCAGTCGGAGATTAACACGAAAAGTCCTGCAGTGAGCGGTGGTAGACGTCTTCTCGCTCAACCAACCGCCATGCCTCACATTTCCTTCGAAGAATTTGCTGATGTGAGTAGTTGGTCCATTATTAACTTAGATACGGTACTCTCAGAGCCCGGCCATACAGAGAGCGATCTGCGATCCTATAGGTACAGTATCTATTTCTTGGATTGCTCTAAGATTTAGATATGAATAATTTACCTATAGAATCGCAGAACGCTCTCATTGTGGTCGGGCCCTAATTGATGTAGGTAAAACTTCGGAATTGGAATTAATTTAATGCCAAATATTATATAGGTACGTTTTACATCAAGTCGGAACTTACATTAAATAGTGAATAGTACCACGTTGGGTCATATCCGACCCCAGGCGCCATTGCTTATCGGTTTGTGGGCATGTTGATGGGGGAAACGCCACCCTCTTCCATGTAACCTTTCCTTCAGTATTTCTCCAGACAGACCAGAGCTCACGTTCGTGATAAGTAAACTTTTTTATTATTGCCAATTTTAATGTTAGGTGTTGAGAACGGGGTCGCATCTGACCCCACATGGCCTTTATGGTTCAACTTCTTTCGATTCTTATTGTTTATATTACACTATTCAATTTGCGTTCTTAGTTAAGTTAAATAGTTATTCACACTTTTAGCTTGTATATACTTGATCGTGGGTAATGATAGAAATGAAATTTCAAGTTACAGATAGAAATGAAATCTGTATAGATGCATAGAAACACGTTATGAAGTTCCCAGAGAGAATAGAACTAATTTATGAACTATAACAGATTAATTCTATCCTATCTAGGCATGTCATTACGTATTTCTATGCCTTTTTTATGCAGATTTAGTTTTTAAGTTGTAAATACCAGCAAGCTTGTTCGTGGTATAACCACACTCTTATGTAGATTTAGAACCACTGGAAAGCTGGAATTTTGTACTCATATTATAAAAAGTTTTTAATTATTCAAGTGTTTTTTTTTTCTTTTAAATAATTATATAAATGTTCAAATAAATAATATTTTTATTCGAATTTGAATGAAATTTTGTGAGGAAAAGATCATAATTGGTGACTGGGTCGGAAACGACCCCACCTGGTCTTCTATGTCTCATGCAACCACGTGGTACTAGGAGGGTTAATACCCTGTATATTTATTTTATTTATTTATACAATATGACATAGTTATTTATCAACTCTATCAACTGGCATAAGTCTCCTTCCTGGGAAACTAACAGGGGGTCCACCCCATCCTTGAGAAATGGAATTTGTAACCTCCTTCTCATGCATGAGGTAGGTAGGTAGAGCAGTTTATTCAAAAGAACACTCATAGTCGAGATATTTCATCTGTAGAACTGCTGTTTTGACGGCTTTTAAAAATCATAGAATTTCCCAATAATTTACACAAAGGAAAATGTACTCAATTATTATATACTAGTAGTTCTGGGAACAGTAGACCTCACGCAGTATTCTCATCCACAAGTACCTGATTGAAACTATAGACCTTACTGTATGGAAATACAGCAATAGACTGGCTTCTCCACACATCTGTGTAATCACTTGTCAGCTGATTTATGATGAATAATTCTATAGTCTGATTTTTACTTTCCTTGCCCTATTACCATAGGTAAGGAAAGTATTGCTTTCCGAAAAAAAGGTACCCCAATTTCTGAATTTCCATACGTTTCAAGGTCCCCTGAGTCCGAAAAAGTGGTTTTTGGGTATTGGTCTGTATGTGTGTGTGTGTATATGAGTGTATGTGCGTCTGTGTACACGATATCTCATTTCCCAATTAACTGAATGACTTGAAATCTGGAACTTAAGGATCTACAATATAAGGGTCTGACACGAAAATTTTCGATAAAATGCAATCCAAGATGGCGGATGAAAATGGTGAAAATGTTGTCAAAAACAGGGTTTTTCGCGATTTTCTCAAAAACTGCTCCAACGATTTTGATTAAATTCATATCTTAAATAGTCATTTATAAGCTCTATCAACTGCCACAAGTCCCTTATCAGTAGAAATTTCAGGAGCTCCACCCTATCTATGCAAAGTTTGATTTTAATTTCCAATTATCAGGCTTCAGATACAATTTAAACAGAAAATTTCGATTGGAAAAGATTGAGCATGAAAATCTCTACAATTAATGTCCAGTAACATTTTCACCAAAAATTCAAAATAAGCTCGAAATCCAAGAGAATGTTATTATTTCAATTGCAAACTGTTGATTCTATTAAATCATTCACTATGAAGAGATAGCAAACTTCGTGTGTCTCCAGCGTTATTGTCCTGTCACCAGCTGGCTTGGATCTTTGAAAAGTAGACTTGAGATGCGCGGGAACACTAGCGTCAGGTGATAAATTTTCATATCGGCAAGGAAAGTTGTGTGAGTGCGCCACACCAGATTTTTACTCTAATATTGGCGTATGAAGGAGGCTCTTTTTTTCTTTTATATTATCCTTGAAATGCAAAATTTCCAAAAACCTTGTATATACGTCGACGCACAATTAAAAAAGGAACATACCTGACAAATTTCATGGAAATCTATTACCGCGTTTCGCCGTAAATGCGCAACATATAAACATTTAAACATTAAGAGAAATGCCAAACCGTCGACTTGAATCTTAGATATCACTTCGCTCGGTCAATAATACTCGATATTATTGTTAGGCACATTGCACTCATTCACAATACAATCATAAAAGCATTAGGCCAAAGAGAATATTTGAAGATAATCGAACTTTATCAGAACAGAGAATAATGTTAAAGAATAAAAAACTACAGAAGAAAATGACTGAGAAATTGCATTTATTCAAATGCTAATGAATTAATAATAATTATTATTATTCGAAAATCCTAATTAAATTATGTAAATCACCCCGAAGACTTCTGCTACTGCGACTATTGACAACAGCACTAGGTACTATTCAAGACTTATTTGTCACTCCCGGGCTGACAAATAGTTTTTGAATAGTAGTGCTCATCGAATTTCCATCTATAGTTAGGTCCACGTTATAATGGCAGTGGAGAAAGATTGGAAAACAACGTTGCTGATCCTCTCTGTCTTGTCAATGCCTTCTATAGACGGTGGCTGATACAGGTTTATTGATGTAATAAACACTGTTCATTCTCGTTTAAAATAATCAATTATATTTTATTAAGCAAGAAATTATATTTTCCAAAAATTCATAATGAATTTACATAGTCAAGATGAAATATTTTGTTAATTATTATTAATTCTACATTGTTAAAAGAAGATCAGACAACAGATCAAAGCGAGAAAGAGATAGCGCTATCGGCTTTGTTGAATGATAGACAGATAGCTATACCATTGAATCAAACACTGCCAATATAACGTGGACTCACTATAGTTGTTTACCCTGTTGTAAATATTTGCATTAGCAGAAGTCTTCGGAGTGATTTACTGCATTTAATTTGGATGTTCTTCTAATATTATTATTAATAAAAAACTCTTGAAACAAGGAGTAGAACTTGGAAAAGTGGAGTTGCAAGAAGACTCACGCACATGATAAAAACTCCATAATACAACTGTTGCTTGAACTACCATTTCAATTTTACATCAGCATCCATCGTGGGTTTTAATTATAATCAATTTTAATTTTCAGGATCCTCAAATGGAGAGCGAGTCACCTGTGTCCATATTGAACAGACTGACCGGTACTCCTGCACCGCAGCGTAAACTCAGAACCAGGAGAAAGAAAGACTAGATTTAAATAGAAATAAAAATAGGTTCTATAGTAATTTGCCTCTGAAAAATGCTCTACAATAATTTATGAAACTTATTTCAATTCAAATAATTCACTGTGCCGTAATATTATATTGAACACTGTGCAGATTGTATTTTTATTGTATATTTGACTGTGATAACTTTATTCAATCAAATGTTTTTATTCTACTGATGCTTTTTTCGTGATGTTTTATCGATATTATTGTATTCATTGTATTATCATTATATTGATATGGCATTGTTTCCGATTTCCATGCTAATTGTGCTTTGAAAGAATTAAAACATTCTTATTAGAATTTTTAAAAATGCACAAGAAAATCAATTTATTCTCATATCAAAACTTTGTTATTTACTCACAGAGAAGAAGAAAGAGTTAATTCCTTCTACTTAGTGATTTACTATAGTGAGGTCCAGAGGTCCACGTTATAATGGCAGTGTTTGATTTGATTGCTATCATCTTAAACGACAATGTCGAGTTAATATTAATTAATAAACCTGTATCCAGCTACCTTCTATAGAAGGCATTGACAGAGGATCGGCAACGTTCTGATCTTTCTCCACTGCCATTATAACGTGAACCTCACCGTACGTAACCAATAACTTTTCATTACTTATGATTGTGATGAGTAGTATGTGTTTCTTGCTTCTTCTCACTTCAGTTTCGGTATTCCTGCATTTGAACATAATTATTTGTCCTGTATATAATAATGAATGTGCTTATAGTTTCGTGTTCTATCCTATTGTAAGAATAGATTACGTAGGTTATAGTTACTAATCGATAGATTATTATTGTAAATTTTCTCTCAAAATCAAACATCTTCCTTGAAATTTTATCATGAAACTATATTTTTGCAGTACTTGCCTAATAAAGTTGTATTTGAGTGAATAAATTGTTGAATAATTGACTTGATGTACCAACCCTACCATTTAGATGAGTACGGTACCTAATAAACTTGAAGACAATTAATACTAGTAGTTCTGTGAACAGTAGACCTCACGCAGTATTCTCATCCACAAGTACCTGATTGAAACTATAGACCTTATGGAAATACAGCAATAGACTGGCTTCTCCACACATCTGTGTCAGCTGATTTATGATGAATAATTCTATAGTCTGATTTTTACGGTAATATTGGCGTATCATGGAGGCTCCTTTTTCTTTTATATTATCCTTGAAATGAAAAATTTCCAAAAAAACCTTGTATATACGTCATACGTCGACGCGCAATTTAAAAAGAAACATACCTGTCAAATTTCATGAAAATCTATTACCGCGTTTCGCTGTAAATGCGCAACATTTAAACATTAAGAGAAATTCCAAACCGTCGACTTGAATCTTAAGCTGCGTACACATATACGCGCTTCCAACCCGCACCGAGAACGCTCCGCCCACGCACCCATCATGAACGTTACGGGAGATGTTTGATCTTCTCGCGTTCCCCGGTCGATCATCAATCGCTCTGCTGGAGTGACGTTCGGTTGCGGAGCTGAGCGAAAGTCTGTACGCACCTCAAGACCTCACTTCGCTCGGTCAATGATATACGTACTGTAGGTAGTGACGGTATGCGTTTGTTGAAATTAAAAATGTAAGTACATTTTTTCAAAACCTTATTCACAACATGTTTCAACATATCGATGCCATTTTCTTTCAAGTCCACTTTTGAATTAAAAATTTTCAAATTTGTCTTGAAACATGTGAATAAAGGTTTTTTTTAAGGTTATGCCTACCAAGGCCCGGTTGCACAACAGCCGGTTAAATTTTAACCGTGATTAATTTCACGAGAACCAATCAGAGAAAGCGTTTTTGAAAAGACGGCTTCTCTGATAGGTTCTCGTGGAATTAATTAGGCCACCGACAGAAGAGGACTCTTCAATTTTTGCACAGGCTCGACAGTTGAGGACTGCGAACGTAGATGACTCCTGATAAAAAGTTCTCAAATGTCGCTTGCACTAGGCGACAGTTGAGGAGACATTCTACTTTTATACCAGGCTGAACAGTTTATTTGAACTCAGGTTCGTCGATGTCAATAACCGAATTTGCAAAGTCTTCAGAATGGCAGACAGCACCAAAAGAATTATCATTCAATTACTGTGGATTTACCAGCAATTGAGTAGCACCTCATATTCCATTATTCCTTCTATCTTATGAATAAGTATTGCAACTTTTACAACTGTAAATAAACCTTAGTTGCTTCTTCATAAAAACATTCAAACTCGTAAACACCTTTTTGATATTAAGATGTCAAATTCTCAGTAAATTATACATTACAAATCTATGTTTAAGAAATGGAGGAAATTAACATTTCAGTGCGTTCTATGGAAGACAACATAATAAGATTAGAAAAAACTCTTTTTGTTCTTCAGCTCTACATGTTTCAATGTAGGCTAAACATATTTTTTAAAATTATTATTAGGTAATAGAAATTGAAAAGACGTATCAAAAAGTATTTGAAGATAATCGAACTTTATCAGAACAGAGAATAATGTTAAAGAATAAAAAACTACAGAAGAAAATGACTGAGAATTGCATTTATTCAAATGCTAATGAATTAATAATAATTATTATTATTCGAAAATCCTAATTAAATTATGTAAATCACCCCGAAGACTTCTGCTACTGCGACTATTGACAACAGCACTAGGTACTATTCAAGACTTATTGTCACTCCCGGGCTGACAAATAGTTTTTGAATAGTAGTGCTCATCGAATTTCCATCTATAGTTAGGTCCACGTTATAATGGCAGTGGAGAAAGATTGGAAAACAACGTTGCTGATCCTCTCTGTCTTGTCAATGCCTTCTATAGACGGTGGCTGATACAGGTTTATTGATGTAATAAACACTGTTCATTCTCGTTTAAAATAATCAATTATATTTTATTAAGCAAGAAATTATATTTTCCAAAAATTCATAATGAATTTACATAGTCAAGATGAAATATTTTGTTAATTATTATTAATTCTACATTGTTAAAAGAAGATCAGACAACAGATCAAAGCGAGAAAGAGATAGCGCTATCGGCTTTGTTGAATGATAGACAGGATAGCTATACCATTGAATCAAACACTGCCAATATAACGTGGACTCACTATAGTTGTTTACCCTGTTGTAAATATTTGCATTAGCAGAAGTCTTCGGAGTGATTTACTGCATTTAATTTGGATGTTCTTCTAATATTATTATTAATAAAAAACTCTTGAAACAAGGAGTAGAACTTGGAAAAGTGGAGTTGCAAGAAGACTCACGCACATGATAAAAACTCCATAATACAACTGTTGCTTGAACTACCATTTCAATTTTACATCAGCATCCATCGTGGGTTTTAATTATAATCAATTTTAATTTTCAGGATCCTCAAATGGAGAGCGAGTCACCTGTGTCCATATTGAACAGACTGACCGGTACTCCTGCACCGCAGCGTAAACTCAGAACCAGGAGAAAGAAAGACTAGATTTAAATAGAAATAAAAATAGGTTCTATAGTAATTTGCCTCTGAAAAATGCTCTACAATAATTTATGAAACTTATTTCAATTCAAATAATTCACTGTGCCGTAATATTATATTGAACACTGTGCAGATTGTATTTTTATTGTATATTTGACTGTGATAACTTTATTCAATCAAATGTTTTTATTCTACTGATGCTTTTTTCGTGATGTTTTATCGATATTATTGTATTCATTGTATTATCATTATATTGATATGGCATTGTTTCCGATTTCCATGCTAATTGTGCTTTGAAAGAATTAAAACATTCTTATTAGAATTTTTAAAAATGCACAAGAAAATCAATTTATTCTCATATCAAAACTTTGTTATTTACTCACAGAGAAGAAGAAAGAGTTAATTCCTTCTACTTAGTGATTTACTATAGTGAGGTCCAGAGGTCCACGTTATAATGGCAGTGTTTGATTTGATTGCTATCATCTTAAACGACAATGTCGAGTTAATATTAATTAATAAACCTGTATCCAGCTACCTTCTATAGAAGGCATTGACAGAGGATCGGCAACGTTCTGATCTTTCTCCACTGCCATTATAACGTGAACCTCACCGTACGTAACCAATAACTTTTCATTACTTATGATTGTGATGAGTAGTATGTGTTTCTTGCTTCTTCTCACTTCAGTTTCGGTATTCCTGCATTTGAACATAATTATTTGTCCTGTATATAATAATGAATGTGCTTATAGTTTCGTGTTCTATCCTATTGTAAGAATAGATTACGTAGGTTATAGTTACTAATCGATAGATTATTATTGTAAATTTTCTCTCAAAATCAAACATCTTCCTTGAAATTTTATCATGAAACTATATTTTTGCAGTACTTGCCTAATAAAGTTGTATTTGAGTGAATAAATTGTTGAATAATTGACTTGATGTACCAACCCTACCATTTAGATGAGTACGGTACCTAATAAACTTGAAGACAATTAATACTAGTAGTTCTGTGAACAGTAGACCTCACGCAGTATTCTCATCCACAAGTACCTGATTGAAACTATAGACCTTATGGAAATACAGCAATAGACTGGCTTCTCCACACATCTGTGTCAGCTGATTTATGATGAATAATTCTATAGTCTGATTTTTACGGTAATATTGGCGTATCATGGAGGCTCCTTTTTTCTTTTATATTATCCTTGAAATGAAAAATTTCCAAAAAAACCTTGTATATACGTCATACGTCGACGCGCAATTTAAAAAGAAACATACCTGTCAAATTTCATGAAAATCTATTACCGCGTTTCGCTGTAAATGCGCAACATTTAAACATTAAGAGAAATTCCAAACCGTCGACTTGAATCTTAAGCTGCGTACACATATACGCGCTTCCAACCCGCACCGAGAACGCTCCGCCCACGCACCCATCATGAACGTTACGGGAGATGTTTGATCTTCTCGCGTTCCCCGGTCGATCATCAATCGCTCTGCTGGAGTGACGTTCGGTTGCGGAGCTGAGCGAAAGTCTGTACGCACCTCAAGACCTCACTTCGCTCGGTCAATGATATACGTACTGTAGGTAGTGACGGTATGCGTTTGTTGAAATTAAAAATGTAAGTACATTTTTTCAAAACCTTATTCACAACATGTTTCAACATATCGATGCCATTTTCTTTCAAGTCCACTTTTGAATTAAAAATTTTCAAATTTGTCTTGAAACATGTGAATAAAGGTTTGCCTACTAAGGCCCGGTTGCACAACAGCCGGTTAAATTTTAACCGTGATTAATTTCACGAGAACCAATCAGAGAAAGCGTTTTTGAAAAGACGGCTTCTCTGATAGGTTCTCGTGGAATTAATTAGGCCACCGACAGAAGAGGACTCTTCAATTTTTGCACAGGCTCGACAGTTGAGGACTGCGAACGTAGATGACTCCTGATAAAAAGTTCTCAAATGTCGCTTGCACTAGGCGACAGTTGAGGAGACATTCTACTTTTATACCAGGCTGAACAGTTTATTTGAACTCAGGTTCGTCGATGTCAATAACCGAATTTGCAAAGTCTTCAGAATGGCAGACAGCACCAAAAGAATTATCATTCAATTACTGTGGATTTACCAGCAATTGAGTAGCACCTCATATTCCATTATCCCTTCTATCTTATGAATAAGTATTGCAACTCTTACAACTGTAAATGAACCTTAGTTGCTTCTTCATAAAAACATTCAAACTCGTAAACACCTTTTTGATATTAAGATGTCAAATTCTCAGTAAATTATACATTACAAATCTATGTTTAAGAAATGGAGGAAATTAACATTTCAGTGCGTTCTATGGAAGACAACATAATAAGATTAGAAAAAACTCTTTTTGTTCTTCAGCTCTACATGTTTCAATGTAGGCTAAACATATTTTTTAAAATTATTATTAGGTAATAGAAATTGAAAAGACGTATCAAAAAGTGTTTGCAGCTTATCTTTGGATCTTACTGAATTCTCATGATTGTATTGAAGTGAACTGGATACTTTCCATCACTAACAAGATCTTAGAAAATTGAGGAAAATATTTTTATTGGATAACACTGTCTTATGGCGATGAAGATTTAAAAGATCTTATTGATTATACAATCAATGAGTTCTTACAAATACCGTAGAAGACTCTAAATTTTTGCACAGCCCCGACAGTTGAGGACTGAAAATCAGTCTTATTCTTATATGAAAATCAGTCCTCGAATTTCGCGTCCCCTTTGACAGCAGTTTCTAAGATGAAATTTGGATAATATGAATGTCATATCACCGAAAACAGTGCCTGTCGTGGTCGACGTCGGCTGTTTACGCCCAAACCAACACCCACCTTTAGAGGTAATACAGTACGGAGTAATCAATTTGAAATAAGAATTGTTTGTTAATAACTATTAAAGTTATTTATGATCCCATAATTTAAATGAGAAATATTGCACACCTTACTCTATAGTCAACCGCACAAAAATAATCCGATTGACCAGATGATGTTGGTGTAATTCAGCATAAGCTGACTCAACAAATATATATCTAAGAATAGGACTCAAACTCATAAAAAAACAACAAGATAAAGAAAAACCCTCATTTAATTAATTTACATTCACTTCTTGACTGGTGCGGCAGCCTTTTTCGCCTTGGGCTTCTTTTCGCGTTTTGGTTTTCTTTCCTTCTTGATACCCTTCTTGGCGCTCAGCTTGACTTTCGTCTGTCGCTGCTTCTCCAGCTTAAGACTCAAATAGACCGATTTTCGCATCACATTGCGCACCTTCTTCGCGTGCCTCAGCTTGAACCTGTCAAAGTCGGTCAGCTCTGCCCTCTGTCAACAAACAAATCGTTCAACAAAATGACTCAAACAAGAATCCCAACTATGTACACCAAATAATATTGGAAGTGATAGAAAATTGCATTAATGTAATACGTCAAACAATCTCAACCAGGCAAGTTATTTGAAAGTGATATTCAAGAAATTGTGACATTCATATTCACCAACATAACCTTATGTACATAAGGTCTCGTCACTTAATGCTGAAGTTATCATGTATGGAGTAGTCATGCCCATCATGCAGTCATGTACTATACATAATGTAAATCATGTTGCTATAAATGAATACAATGATAGAAACATCATAATGTATGTCTGTCATGATCATGATATGCAGTATAATGTTCTGCAATAGCATACCAAAGTTACCTTTACATATTCAACTACAAAACAATTTACTTCACGTAGGCGATAGCTTCTAGCATTTGACCATGAATAAAAAAAAGCTCAATGTATAATTTCAAGTGACAACCTTGAAAAAATGGTATATAAGAATGAAATAACAGAATTTCACATTGTATCCATCAGAAATGTTTTTGATCTTCATGTATCGATCAGCCGGCAATTCCTATAATAGAGGATCATCATTTGAACACAATGCTTTTAAAAGGATTGTGGAATCATAACATTTTGTGTAAATCAACATAATAATGAAATAAGAAAGAAAACCTCAAACAATTATGAAAAAGTCTTCAATGACAGATGAATGAGTCCATGTGAATGTTCAGATTACTCTACAACATACAGTACTAGGAAGTTTTTTTTTATTCTGCAAGAACTAATGAACTCATTCGGAATGTAAATAGTGATTCAGTGTGTGAATGAAGTTTTCATTAATGATTATGCTAAGCTACATGATTTTCAATTTATCAAAATGTTCCCACTCAGGATCTCCTACAGAAAAATACACATCTCAATTTTTTTCTAATTTTATAAAGTAATAGAATACATAAATAAATGCCACTATTATTGAAAAATCACTCAGGATCTCCTAAAGAAAAATACACATTTGATTTTTTTTTTAATTTTATCAAATAATAGAATACATAAATTCCACTATTATTGAATAATATTCATTAATACAATTTATAATATTATGAATCTAATTTCTAATCGAGTATTTAAATAAGGCTACTCAAATATTTAATAACAGAAATTTACCAGTAAGCATAGTTTTAGCATACACTTGTAATATATCTTCCATATTATAAGACCCGACTTATGTCGAATCGGAATAAAGCCCCGTTCTCACGACCCGTGACTTGCCAAGTCACAGACGGCCTTGATCTGCCGCTCGTCGAGTAACGCGTCGTGAGAACACTGCATCAGTTGCTTTTCGACCTAGCTCGAGGTGGCTCGACCGAGCCACGCGCCGCCACGAGCCGTTCCCGACTTTTGTCGGTAAACTCATGAAACATCAAAGGCGCGAGCTCGAGCAAACGCGAGCCTCGCATCGGCTTGTGTTCCCGTTCTCACGGCCTGCCATTCGCCGAGCCGAGCGCATGTCGAACGCATGTCCTTTTGTACTGTGTTGTTGTTGAGTTCGGTTGGTGGTTTTTAACTAGTTAAAAATGGAGTGGACTAATGAAATAGTGATAGAGTTTTTTGATTTATACGAGCAGGAACCGATCATATGGAATCCCGTCAATGAAGAACATAAAGATAGGAACTAAGTGTATGATGCTTGGAAACGGATTCAATCAAATTTCTCGATAGAATGCTCATTAAAGGAACTGAGAAAGAAAAAAGAAAACCTAATGGCGACCTATTTCAATTCAATTGAAATAGATTGAACTTTAACAATTCTTTTCTTCAACAGTTCTAAACAACAACTAGACACCGACCCAGAGACCACGGTGCTCGCGTACGTCCGAACGGGCTTGAGGTACGACGTGCCGCCCCGAGTCCCACCGAGCCACCCCGCGCCGTGAGAACTGTTGGCTCGCAATTCCAGAGACTTCTCGTCGATCTGTGGCAGATCCAAGGACGTCTGTGACTTGGCAAGTCACGCGTCGTGAGAACGAGGCTTAAGAATGGTGCTGGTCTTGACTGCCTGCGGTGGATAGCTGGCGGAGAGTTGCCCCTTCCACCAGCTATCATTTTTTCTACTACACGTGCTGGACGTTGCACCTTCACTCCTCCCTTCCAAATATTCGTTCCCTCTCTCTCGCACACACATATGAAGAAGAGAAAGAAAAAGAAGGGGAAGAGGGGAGAAAGAGAAAGAAGATGAAGAAGAGGAGGGAGAAGAAGATGAAGAAGGAGAGGAAGAAGAAGAGGAGAAGAAGAGACAGAATAATAAGAAGAAGAAGGGAAAGAGAAGGAGGGAAAGAAGAAGGAGAGGAAGAATAAGAAAAGGAGAAGAAGAGAAAGAAGAAGAAGAGGAAGAAGAAGGGGAAGAGGAGAAGGAGGGAAAGGAAAAGAAGAAGGAGAGGAAGAAGAAGGGGAAGAGGAGGAAAAGAGAAAGAAGAAGAGGGAGAAAAAGAAGAAGAAGGAGAAGAGTGTTCCGCCCTTCCACTAACCTTTGTACCGCCCATACGCCACATAAGTGGGGGACTGCGCTTCTCCGCTGCAGTCAAGGCGCCAGCACCATTCTTATTCCGATTCGAGATTAGTTTCGGGAATCATCGCATTCTCAAGTGTCAGAAAAGCGTCACGTTTTGAGAATGGAAAAATTCTGTATTATATGAATAATATATTACAAAGGATACTAGTAGTTTCTAGGATTAAATTTATAAATTTGATTGTATCTATTTATCTTCAAAGTCAATTTTCTAGTAAATTTGTATTTGAATTGGCTTACCTTCTTCTTAGCTTCGACCTTCTTGGCCCAGATGCTCTCCTTCCACTTCTCGTCGATTTTGTCCTTCTTCCAGGCGCTGCGCACGACTCGGGTGGAGGCGGTGAAGGGGAACTTCATGCGGAACTTGGTCAGGTGCAGCTGGTTCAGTCTGATCTGGCTGCGGGGCACGCCTGTCTCTGGTCCATCGACAAGCGCCTGCAACCGTTAACATTCAACAATGGATCAAAACTTAACAGAAATTCTTCAAAATCTAGTTGTAATTGAAGTTGGTAATATTTGCGCTGAGCATAGGATAAGATCGAATTCAATTGAATGGGGAACATTCAGCTTTGGTCCATCGACAAGTGCCTTCAACCATTAACATCCAACCATCAAATATAACTTGACAACAAGCATTCACCCATATCTAGTTGTAATGAATTATTGCGAGTTAGGACGAGACCATACTGGGCGTTTACAGAGTCGGTAGAGCAGGAAGCTCTCCGATTGGTTTATTGGTTTGGCGCTGACGACTGAAGAACACCTAATATGGTCTCGTCCTTAGGTGTATTACAAGCTGTGCACTGTTTATTTAATTGAATGGAAACTAATAAACTAAGTAATCAATTCAATGTTTTTATTTTAGTGATGAACATGATTAATTCTATACATTCAAGGGAATAAAAGCACATCAGTAGGAGATTTGGCGTCATATATCGATCAGACGGCAATTCCTATAATAGCTAAATCATCATTTGTGCATTAGAAGAGAAAATGGATTCCTCATCCTCATATTCCAAATAAATTAATATTTTAATCATAAATGCACGTACGTTGTTTAGTAATAGATGGATAATTGAATTCAATATTTTAGATTCCAAAGCGGGTAAGTAATGATAAATCAGATTATAAAAAACTGCTCATTACTTCTTATTACACCAATAAATATTCAAGACACGACTAGTTTCGGCTGACTTAATAATGATTGTAGATGAAAATCAACTTAAATTTTGAAAATATACTGAATTCGAAAAAAATTGAATCATGACTGATTCTTCACTCAAAAAAAAATGGTTATGAATATGACATAGTTTTTCAATCAACTAATGGATAGAAGTCACTTCAGAAAATAAATTAGCGTCATTTGTCGATCAGACGGCAATTCCTATAATAATGTCTCATCATTTGTGACCATCCAAAAAAATTGGCGATTTTAAACGTTTATACAGAATGTCAAGATTGGTAACAATACTTCAGCAGAATACATAGAAAAAAATTATTCTTGTTATAAAAGTAAGCTCTGACAAGTTTATAATTTTACAAGTGATATGAATATCTCACGTGAGTGATATTTTTATCTTGAGAATAAAAATTTATTTATTTACATTACAATATGAGGGCACCAAGAAGAAGTACATCCCATAATAGCCCTCTTGACACAACCAAAAATGAAACACATCAGGAAGAAAAATATCGTCATTCATCGATCAGACGGCAATTCCTATGTTTAAAATCATCACATATGCTTCATTTTCGTCAGTAATTATTTTGCAAACTTGTTGAGCAATACAGAATAAAACACACAGGAAACAGAAAATTTAGATCAATGTTAATAAGATTAATCCTGAACTTAAGTAAGTTCGTATAGTCTAAAAATTGTAATAAGTTACAAACATTAGAAAAATACATATTCAACAATGTGACCAGCATCATTTTTATGGATAGTTTTCCGAACTCTTAGAACGATAAATAACACTAAAGCGCACTGGCAATGGAAGCTAATCTATTCGACAGTCGAATATACAATTAAATTAGTGTTGATAAAGCGTCCTAAACTAAAATCAGTTATATTTATTGGAAAAATACATATATTTTACAACGAGACCAGGAATTTCAAAAAATTGGCTGTTTAGAAATTGGAAACTCTAAGAGTACTAGTAAGTGGTTGTAATACGGTACAAGTTTTGATCGTAAAAAATGAAGCACATCAGGAAGAAAAATTATCGTCATTCATCGTTCAGACGGCAATTCCTATAATTAAAATCATCACATATGCATCATTTTTATAGAACATTATTTTGCAAACACTTTTGGAACGCAGAATAATAATTAATCACAATGCGAAAGATGATAAACTTGACAGTCAAATACATCCTGTCAGTCAATGATTTCAAGTTTCAAACTGTCTCATGTAGCAAAGAGGACATGTACACAGCCACAATAAGGAATGGCATTGATTTGCCTTATGCAAGACTGATTCAATTACATTGTAGCTTCCCTGACCGTGAACTAGAGATTTTCAACAGTATGCCGGTATAGTTCGTGAGCAGGCATAAAATATCTTTGTATATAAAGTTTACATTATTTTGGCGCAATCTACCCAGCAAGCGCTGGTCATGGATGGAGACTTCTAGACACTGTCTTTCATCCTACAAGTAGTTTTATCAGAGTAATCGACTTAGCGCGCTAACTAGGCAGGATTTAGTGGGGAGCATTCAAATCAACGCGGGGCGAGGCCGAGCGGGTTTTTGCAGTCGGCTTGACGGCCGACTCGAGCGTTTTCGGCCAGGCGGCCCGGCCCAGCTTTGGTGTGAAATCCGCCTAATTCAGCTGTTGTCATAACGCTCATACAAAATAAAAATCCAATGAGTCATCGAATCTAATGAATTTATAGGTTATGTGCTCTAGCTGAGCTATAACCACGCGTCTAAGGATTTGCACTTGCACATATCGAGAGCCTCACCAAAGATTGGTAATAAGTAACTTAGTGGGTGTTTTCCAATAAAAGTGATCCAGTAAGAAATTTAGCAAAGTCATCAACTTCAATGTACAACTAATAATTGAGTTCTGTAAAAGCACATCAGATAGTGAAGTTTAGCGTCATTTATCGATCAGACGGCAATTCCTATCAACTGAATCATCACATGTGCCAAATATCAAGAATGTGCGACATCTCTCAAAAATCAAAAAGTTTTACATCAACTAATAAATTGTAATTTATTAAAATAAAAAAATTAATAATTATCAAATTTATAATATTTAATTTTATGGCTTAATTAAATTTATTGATTATTATAATTTATTTTTTAAATTATTAAAATCTATAAAACCATTATCAGTGCAACATTGCTCTACGGTGCTGAGACATTGAAGTTAGATAGAAGGGAGGAAAGGAAATTGATGAACAAGATCCTTAGAAAAATCGATGGACCTATAAATGAAAGAGGACAGTGGAGGAAGAGACACAACAGAGAACTTCGAGACCTTTATGAGAAGTGTAAGAAGGATCAGATGGGCTGGGCATGTTTTGAGAAGAAAAGAAGAAAGCAATCTCAATCAAATGTTGAAAAGAAATGCAGAAGGACGACGACCGAGAGGTAGACAACGACGCAAATGGTGGAGTCAAGTGAAGGCAGATATGGAGAGAATTGGAGCAACCGAGGAGGACGCGGAGAATCGAGAGAGGTGGAGGGGCTTTATTGGTGTGGCTAAATATATACTTGGATATGTGTAGCCATGGCAGTAAGTAATAAATTTTAATAGAGTAAACGATCATGCTTTGGTTTCAACAGCATGAAATACAGCAATCTTGTTGGAACTATAAACATATAAATTTAGACGGTCTGAAGAGTAATTATTGAAGAAAAGACTCTTAAAAGGTCTAAGAATTAAAAGCAAATTTACCAAACATTATAGAAAGGCTACTTCAAGGAAATTTTTTTTTTCCAAATCCAATCTAATTGAATTCATGACTTTTTAGGGCTACGTTTCTCTTACCTTGGATAAGTATGAAAGTGTCTATTAGGTTTACTCATTCAAATAATAATATAACGTACACTACTTATGACTTCTACAGTACTATAGGCTACAACTACACAAATAAATAAATAAATTATGCATAATGCCACATCCACATTTTTGACAAGTGTGTACAAGGAACGACAAGCGCTAAAGTGTGGATGGCTTTGTTGGCTATGTTACCGCTCGCCTTCAATGATGTATACAGCACACTGTATATATTACTGTAAGTATACATTATGTATGTGAGCCGCAAGCAACTTTGCAAGAGTGTAGCACTAGAATTAGAGTTGAATAAATAATTTTTAATCAACATACCTTTGTTTGATTGACAATGTCGACGATTGTGCACAATTTACCCTTGGCTGGGCCATCGGCAATGTAGGCAACCCTGCCGGTCTCCACAAATCTCTTGTACGGCTGAAATTTACACAAAAATAATTATAAAAAATAGTTTCTGCATTAAACACATACATTACACAAATAAATTGACGTAAAAGTATAGTTTTTGTATGTGAATTAACCTTCCGGCAGTCGCGCTGTTGTAAAAAGTACAACAGTCAGTTTATTTGCTGCAAAAAATTATTGAATGGGTGGTGTCAGGGAATGAGTCACCTATGCATTTCAAAACTATCCCCTTATCACACCACTGGGTTGCAATATCAACCAAGCAATGATTCAGTCTTTAGGTGCCATTTAGTCGCGACAGTGCATAATATAGGGAAAGACTGTATACGGGGACTGTAAACGAACCAATAACACAGAATTGATGGCTTTGCTTGAAGTACTTTATTGGGCTATGAAATGGTAATCATCCAAATGTTCATATACGTAAAATAATTCAAGAAGATGGAAAAGTAATTATACAATTGATTAATATGTTTTGACAGTAAACAGAGTACATAACACTTGGAAAATTGGATGTTTTACAAAATACAACACGCTACTGCTCGTGTGATTGAGTAGGGCGCGACTACCGGAAGGTAAGTACTGTGTATACTTCTTATATACAAAATTACTCATTTAGTAGCGCTGAAGAATATAATTCAATTTTAATTTATTCAAAGCCAATAACACAAATTGTAAAACAAGGCAGTGTCAGAATATTATGTGTAAGTGCACGTCCAGTGCCAACATACCTGTCATCAAATTTTTGGTTGGGATCGATTTAGTATGTTATTTTGAGCACAAAATCGCAAAAATTAAACGGCGGTCACTATTGTTTTTAAATAAACTAAGTTCAAAGTAGCATAATTTTACATGCATTTAACCTATGAGTAGCAGCCATTTTGATTATTGAAATCAAATTATGATAGCCTATTCCTAATTTGAGTTTTCCTAAACCAAAGCTTTTCCTAACCTTAGCTACTTATGGTTGCTACTTATAGGTTAAATGCATGTAAAGTTGTGCTACTTTGAACTTAGTTTATTTTAAAAACAATAGTGACCGCCGTTTAATTTATGTGATTTTGTGCTCAAAGTGACATACTAAATCGATCCCAACCAAAAATTTGATGACAGTTATGTTGGCACTGGACGTGCACTTTAGCCGAATATTATATAGTCAAACGAATTGTTGTAAGAAAGTTTTCACTTTTCACATAGCGATAGCATGTTGTCAATGCCATGCCATGTACTAACTTATAGGTTAAATACTGCACAACATTAAAAATAATGTTTCAATGTGAATCGAAACCAAAACAAAGGGTTTGATTTACTAAACACTGGCGTTTAATTAAATTTTACAAATATAGAGATGTCTGAAAGCATGTAAATATGATAAACAAAAATTAATTCTATGTAAAATAAGCCAGCCACCGAAGCAGGTTGACAATGCGTTTGAGAAATGAAATTTCAACAGAAAGTATTTGATATGAATAAATTGAAACGACAGGAGCTGGCTAAAAATTAAAAATATTCATGAAAAACACATAAGAAACTGAAATAATTTATTATTGAATTAAAATTTATACGGTAATAGACTCACCATGTTTCACACACACGCGAGTCCCGGATATGAAAGAGAGGAAATACTGCCACTGCCTTCCCAATTCCTCTGTAGACGTAGTCCAATTATTGTTATCTTGATAAATTAAAAAAAGGATGTCTCCTCCTTCATCATGCCCTCATATCGAGTAAAAAATTGAATTTTATTTTAATAATCACTGTAAAATATATTATTTTTAAAAGTAATAATTTGTCAGTTGTAACCCAACACACGAAACAAATCTCAAGATGGCTGTTCTCTTATTTTTATGATCATATGATTATTTGAGGTTATGTACTTATGTTTTCAACCATAAACATTATTTTTTCTTCCAAATAAATAATTTCATAGGTGTTATTTGTAACAGAAAATTGAATACTATCTCCTACTAAATAGTGTAAGTACCTGAATTTAATTTGCAGTAGGAAGCTTGGGCAACTAGTACCAGCACTTAAAATCTAAAATACATAGATTTTTTACATTTTAAACAAAACCCAACTTTACACTGTAATACATTGTTTTTTCGGTTTATGTTTCATTTTTATTTTATAATAAACTAGAATTTAACTTTATAGAAAAGATTTTTCAACTTTAATAAAGAGTTCTTTCTATTACCTTCATCAATTTCAATCAATCATAACCTCGAACCCTTTTCTCCTTTGTCTGAAAACTAAATCTTAAAAAAAACACAAAAAGATGATAGAAAATATACCAAATATAAATGTTTATCTGACACTTGCATTACTGTACCTCACTTCGTAACATTAAGGTTTGTATTACATTCAACCAGTCGGTCGCAAAGTGTTCGAGAGAGTCGAGGGCATTAGTTCTTAATTCTCATTGCTGTCATCACAGTAGCCTCGGTAGATTCCGGTCGCTAGGTAGCGAATAAGGTAATTGTCAAAATACGAGCTTAATACTCGCATAGGCTACAGATTCATCCACCTCATGGGCTTGCCATAAAATAATCAAGTCTAACTATGGCAGTGCCGGGGACGCATGACAATGTCGTATCCTAGTGACTGGGCCCTCAACTCAGGAATCTAGAGAGTCCCACACAAAGTGAGCTTAGCTTACTAGAATATTTTCAATTTCAAAAATGTTTTGGATATTTTTAGGCCTTTTGCCTGATCGATGGAAGCATTAGCAATGTCCAGTAATTGTGTTCATGAAATTCTCGTTTACAGTACTTGAACATTTTGCTGGTGATACCGTCATACCTTGATAAGTTGTTCCTTGAACTCTTCAAGTAGTTTACTCAGTAGTTTTTTTTTTTAATTTATTGAGTGCTGGTGTTATATTCAGCTGATTTGGACAATCCAGTAGTTAGTATTCCAGCCGTAGGACAATGTAGTTCATGCTGATTTCTCAGGTGGCTGGATAAAGGTAGCATTTAGGATATTACTGACATGATAAGGATCCGTTACAATATTATGTTATAGACTAGGGTAAGATTATCATTGTTAATTTCTTACTTTTTCCCTCATTAATAACTCTACACAATTCTTTTGTTCTATTATCAGTCTTGCTATTTATAAAAAACATTTTCTTTTTCCTTACTTCAGCATCTAACAGCTTTTTGAGTGCCACATAGGGACATAGTTGGATCTATTCCTCTTGTGAGCCTGTCAGAACAAGTGTGATATGTGCCTGGTTCAAGCCTTTTTCAAAGCCATATTTTCTATATTAGTCCAGTCAACGAAAGATTATAAGAGAAAAAAGTTTGGAACACAATTCTCAACTCCACAGCTCTTTTAAGGATAGTTAGAGGATTAACATATTAAAAGTCCTCACCCCTACCACCTGTGCTAAAGGGGTGGGGGTGGTTTGAAAGTAACATTTTTTCAAG
This sequence comes from Nilaparvata lugens, assembly GCF_014356525.2. NCBI lineage: Eukaryota > Metazoa > Arthropoda > Insecta > Hemiptera > Delphacidae > Nilaparvata > Nilaparvata lugens. The sequence continues at coordinate 15,120,346 of NC_052509.1, read as the reverse complement.
GCAAAGGCAAGGCGTAGCCAGGCAGTTTCAGGTGAATGGAAGGTTATCTGGGTTGGAAGCGATTCTTCATAGGGTTCCCCAAGGATCCATATTGGGACCCCTACTTTTCATTATCATGATGTTCCATCAGTGTTGGGTAACAGGTTGATTGCATATGCAGATGACACCACATTGTACGATGCCAATAAATCAGTGGAAAATCTGAATGTAGAAATGAGTCAGTCTCTGAGTACCGTCTCAGCTTGGTTTGAGTCCAACTATCTCAAACTAAATGAGGATAAGACTCAAAGGATAATGTTTGGCTTGAGAAATGTCACAGATCAGGCGAGAAGTGTTGGACTTCTGGGTTTCCATCTGGATTCGAAATTGACATGGAACCCACATATCAACTTCATATGTACAAAGCTGTCCAGAGTAATCTACCTACTCAGGCAGCTGATGCTGTGTGTACCTAAAAGCTATGTGAGGACTGCATATATCTCTTTCTTCCAAGGAATAGTGATGCATGGTTTGGAACACTGGGGTGCAGCCAGCGGCATTGATAGAGTTCTCCTACTGCAGAAGAGGGCCGTCAGAATCATCACAAACAAAAGTTTTTTATCTTTTCGGCCTTATAATTTTTGAACAATTGATGAAAAAAATCCGTGCTGATTATGAGCTGATAGAGCATCAAATTATCTTCAACTTGATGTATATTCTCACTATTTTACGCATTTTACTACGACTGTTGCAGCAATTTTAGTGTAGAGAGTGACATTTTCTGTTCAGCAACAATAGATTAGTTGACATAATCAGCACGGATTTTTTTCATCAATTGTTCAAAAATTATAAGACCGAAAAAATGAAAAACTTGAAGGCAGAAGTGTTTTTTCAAAAAATGTCTTACCTTCAAGGGCGGATATCTCAGAAACTATGAGAGAAATGGAAAAACTTTAAAGGACAAAACTTGTTGTTAATTTTGTAAGCTTCAATTTTGCAAGACATATAAATGTTCATAAGATGCATAGTTTCCGAGATATATGCGAAAAATGAAAAAATGGTACTTTCAAACCACTTTTGATATGTTAATCCTCTACCTATCCTTAAAAGAGCTGTGGAGTTGAGTATATTGTGTTCCAAACTTTTCCCTCTATACCTTTATTTGAGCATTCGTTGCCTGGACTATATTCCAAAAATATATATTTTTGTTTTTTTTCTCTCGTTGATTTTATGCGAAGTGCGTCTGCCTGTTTGTCACTCCCTGATGTGGTACGGTGGGCTGTGAGCTGTGATCCACGACTTATATCAGTGTTATACTGTCATCAAGAGCAAATCGAATGCATTCAATTTTTAGTTTCATTTCTAACTTTCCAACTGTACTTTTCTCTATTTAATGTAATGGTTATTGTCAGCTCAAATACAAGAATGTACTATAGGAACACTCTTGATCTACAGATAACTTGCTAATTACTAATATTATAGTATATTAATAATTTAAAATGTGAAAAACCTTCAATCTTACAACTCTTCACATACTCAATAAATAGGTCAACCTTCAAATTAGAAGTTGCTGAAGGATTAGTGATGGCGGGTCTACACATTCATACACATGTACTTAGTGTAATGGTTGAGCTTTGCAATTCAAGCAATGACAACTCTTTCAATTATAACAATTTTATCTCAATCTGTTTCAGGTTCCATACAGGCTGTCTCACAACTGGATGTTACTATCTCAATAACTTCCAATTATGGAACCAGTTGGAGAAAGCAACAGTTCAACGGCAGACAAGGATGGAATAAAATTTGCTGGCCTGCCTGTGGTTTGTGATGTTTGCAAAAAACAATTCGCCTGTAAAAAGTACTTGACGAAACATAGAAAAGTTCATGAGCAGTCTCGAGATTTCATATGTGCCGTTTGTAATAAACAATTCAGTGAAAAGGGTAATTTAGCTGCACATTTACGGGTTCATTCTGGCGATAAGCCTTTCGCGTGCCAGTTGTGTGAAAAACGTTTTTCGCAAGTCAGTCATCTCCAAAGACACGAGAAGCTACACTCCAAAGTGAAAGATTTCATATGTGAGGTTTGTTCGAAAGCATTCGTTCAGGAGGAGAATCTCTTGTCTCACATGTTGGTACATCGAGAGGAAAGGTTCAAGTGTGATCAGTGCGTGAGGACATTTTTGAGCAAGCAACGATTAGATAAACACAAGAAAATGCACGAAATAGGAAAGCAACATGCGTGCGAATCGTGCGACAAATCTTTTTTTACTAAGTATGAACTAAAAGCACATAGGAACGTACATGAAAAAAATTGTGACTTCATTTGCGAACAGTGTGGCCAATCTTTTGCCAAACTCGCCAACCTCAATAGGCACAAACTACGTATACATAACCCGGACTACAAGCCGTTTGTTTGTTGTGTTTGCGAGGTAGCTTTCAATGAGAGACGTAATTTGAATGCTCATTTGAAAGTGCATACCGGCTATAAGCCATATAAATGTAAAATATGTTGCAAGGCATTCACAAGGAAGAATTATCTGAAAAAACATGTATTTATTTTTCATGATAAAAAAGAATAAAATGACGGTTTATTACAAAAATTATTTAATAAACTCTATAATACAGTATTTTTACGATAATTCGTTATTAATTCACACTTCCCAACAAAGTAGTTATACTTTTTATTAAATTAAAAAATTAATGCAGAAATACTCAGTCCACTGAAATCAACTGTGATGAATCTTTTATTATTTTTTTCTACAACTGCGCGTAAAGAAAGAATTTACACACTCCTCGTAAAACAGCTTATTTCTGAGGAGAATACTTTTTCGCTCGCTAACCATCCGCGCATGCGCAGTAGATTTACTTTACGCTCCCAAATCATTCGCGCATGCGCAGAAGAGTTTCTTTACGCTCCCTAATCAGCTGATTGTAAGCAGCTCGCCAAAAAGTCAGATCTTAACCTAAAAAGTCGGCAATTGTAACTCCGCCGATATAAGTAATTTAACAGGTTTGGGCAGTTGTAGAGAAAATTTTGTATGTAATTCGCTCATAATGCTTCTTTATCTCTCTTGCAAAATTATCACGCTCCGCTTCGCGTCGCGTGATAACTGTTTTGAGCGAGCGATAAAGTCGCGCATTACGCTCTTAATACATAAATAGCTATTTCCTACAGTTACCTTGAAAAGTGACCATTCCTGCACTGGTTACAGAACGCAAAGAATCACTTTTCCGCTTTAGTGCGCAAAGTATTACTTTGCGTACTCTTAATACTTTGCCTATTATCTTGCAGCCGTCTCAATCAGCTTTTGACATTGTTGGCGTGTATTTTGAATATGGATTATTAATTTTCAATTGGATTATCAAGTTTAAAATAAATTAAAGTTGTTATTAATAACAAAATTATACAAACATTTGATGGATTTCAGCCATCATTTTACCCATAATCAACCACTTTTCATATTCAATGGTAACTGTAGGAAAAATTTAATGTGAAATACGTGCGCAAAGTTCCTCTGCTGCACTCAAGAAACGATTCCGCCCGAGCCGTTTCCACCCTTGCCTACGGCTCGGGCGTAAACGTTTCTTTCGGTGCAGCAAACTGTCACTTTGCGTACTAGTTGCACAAATAACTATTCCATACATTTGTATTAAAACGGCAGAATGCATTTACGCACAGATGTGTGCTTAGCCAGCTAAGCCCACCTTGTCTGAGACTCAATTCCGAAGCTGAATTGCGAGTCCCTTAAAATCTTGCTAATTTGTACCTAAAATTTGCTAATAAAGTACCTGCATACCCACAAATACCAGCCGTCTTTAAAAAACGCCTTCTCTGATTGGTTCTCGTGTAATTAATCATGATTAAAATTTAACCGGCTGTTGTGCGACCGGGCCTATCTATCCTCAATAGGTGTATAGGGGGCCTATATACCCGGGTATTTCACGTCAATGTTGGGTATTAAAAGTCAATACAATCAAACTTGTTGATTGGTAGTTGATGAATAGACTTGGCTTCATCTTTATTCGTTTTGCTGGCGGATTATCGGTATCAATATCTGGATCTGGAAAGCAGAAAATTTGCAATAAAAATATATTTACAATATCGAGAAAATAATAAATTTTCATGAAGTTTAACACTGAAATGATGACTTGAAGAGTATTGTAATTGTGAAAAAGAAAAAAATATATAATCACTAAGGCTATTCTATTAGGGCCAGTCCATAAGAGAGGATATGCTGTCTTATTAATGATTAAGAGGCAAGTAGTCAGACAGTACCTTTCTGTCTTAACATTCTCTGTGAATAACGATTAACATAAAATACTAGCTGGCCCAGCGAACTTTGTACCGCCAAAATATCAATGTATCTCATGTCACACTTGACTTTACTTGGTGTAACATGAAATTTTTCTGACAATCAATATTTTCATTTACATCTCAATGCGGACTTCCTATGTGCTAAGATGCAGCATTTATTATTCCGAAGACATAGTCTTCTCAATCAATTGGTAGTAACATATTTATATCAGTAAAGTGTTGAATTAAAAAAATAGATTAGGTTAAATCAGTGTTTCAGAGATGAATTTAATGCGTTCATAGTTGTTGATTGTCAATAGATGGTCCAGGAAATATGCCATATACGATGAATCACACATAATTCCATATTCTTTCCATCTTCTATTTTAGGATGAATATCAGCTAAACTAAATTTCAAAAAATGTAAATTATTCTGTCATTCTTCAGTAATTAATGATGCAATATGAACAACTGTCTTTCATGGGTGAATTATTTTTTCCAACATTTTCCAGTTTCTCAATGATAGGGGTGTGATAATTATTGGTATAGGTCTTCTAAGCAACCACTGATACCAATTACAGTAACTGTATTACTCTTTACTATTATAGTAATATAGTTACTGAGTACCAATCAACTAAATTTCAACTCCAAACTACTATATTAATACCAATACACAATTATCTGTTTATTACAGCTGGTAACTTTAGATGCTAAATCATATTATCACAACATGATATTGAATCATGATCATCTTTCCGTTCTTCTGTAGCCGCTCGGCCAACAAATTCGGAAACATAGGTCTGTAAAATAGATAAATAAATAATTATCATTAGCCCCCCTATTAAAATTTTTGGTCAGAAACCATTCCCAATATTCAACAACATTATTCCTAAAGTTTCATGCCGTTCTGTCAAGTAATTTTCAAGTCTAAAGGGAACAAACACACATACAGACATTCATTTCATTCATTGCTTTCCGAAAAATTAAGGTACCCCAATTTCTAAACGGCAGCTAAATTACTAAACGGTCCCCTGAGTCCAAAAAAGTGGTTTTTGGGTATTGGTCTGTATGTGTGTGTATGAGTGTATGTGCGTCTGTGTACACGATATCTCATCTCCCAATTAACGGAATGACTTGAAATTTGGAACTTAAGGTCCTTCCCCTATAAGGATCCGACACGAACAATTTCGATCAAATGCAATTCAAGATGGCGGCTAAAATGGCGAAAATGTTGTCAAAAACAGGGTTTTTCGCGATTTTCTCGAAAACGACTCCAACGATTTCTATCTAATTTATTATACCTAGAATAGTTATTGATAAGCTCTATCAACTGCCACGAGTCCCATATCTGTAAAAAATTTCAGGAGGTCCGCTCCATCTATGCAAAGTTTGATTTTAGTTTCCAAATTATCAGGCTTCAGATACAATCTAAACAAAACATTTAAGTGGAAAAGATTAAGCATGAAAATCTCTACAATTGATGTCTTGTTACATTTTCACCTAAAATTGAAAATAAGCTCGAAATTCGAGAAAATGTGATTATTCAATTGCAAACTGTTGGCAACTGTTGATTCTATTAAATCATTCACTATGAAGAGATAGCAGACCTCGTGTGTCTCCAGCGTATTGTCCTGTCACCAGCTGGCTCAGATATTTGAATAGTGGACTTGAGATGCGCGTGAACACTAGCGTCAGTTGATCAATTTTCATAACGGCAAGGGAAGTTGTGTGAGTGCGCCACACCAGATTTTTACTTTCCTTGCCTTATTACCATAGGTAAGATAAGATAAGAATGTTTATTTCGCCAAAATTACATAGTTACAAAACATGAATGATACATACAAAATTCATAATAAAAATGTAAATTTTCTATATGTTTCAAGGTCCCCTGAGCCCAAGAAAGTGGTTTTTGGGTATTGGTCTGTATGTGTGTGTGTGCGTGTGTGTGTGTGTGTGTATGAGTGTATGTGCGTCTGTGTACACTATATCTCGTTTCCCAATCAATGGGATGACTTGAAATTTGGAACTTAAGGTCCTTACACTATAAGGATACGACACGAACAATTTCGATCAAATGCAATACAAGATGGCGGCTAAAATGGCGAAAATGATGTCAAAAACAGGGGTTTTCGCGATTTTCTCGAAAACGGCTCCAACGATTTTGATTAAATTCATACCTAAAATAGTCATTTATAAGCTCTATCAACTGCCACAAGTCCCTTATCAGTAAAAATTTCAGGAGCTCCGCCCTATCTATGCAAAGTTTGATTTTAATTTCCAATTATCAGGCTTCAGATACAATTTAAACAAAAAATTTCGAGTGGAATAGATTGAGCATAAGAATCTCTACAATTAATGTTCAGTAACATTTTCACCTAAAATTGAAAATAAACTCGAAAATCGAGAAAATGTGATTATCCAATTGCAAACTATTGGCAACTGTTGATTCTATTAAATGATTCACTATGAAGAGATAGCAGACCTCGTGTGTCTCCAGCGTATTGTCCTGTCACCAGCTGGCTCAGATATTTGAATAGTATACTTGAGATGCGCGTGAACACTAGCGTCAGTTGATCAATTTTCATAACGGCAAGGAAAGTTGTGTGAGTGCGCCACACCAGATTTTTATTTATATAGATGAAACCATATAGAGATCAAATTATATAGATCAAATGCAATACAAGATGGCGGCTAAAATGACGAAAATGATGTCAAAAACAGGGGTTTTCGCGATTTTCTCGAAAACGGCTCCAACGATTTTGATTAAATTCATACCTAAAATAGTCATTTATAAGCTCTATCAACTGCCACAAGTCCCTTATCAGTAAAAATTTCAGGAGCTCCGCCCTATCTATGCAAAGTTTGATTTTAATTTCCAATTATCAGGCTTCAGATACAATTTAAACAAAAAATTTCGAGTGGAATAGATTGAGCATAAGAATCTCTACAATTAATGTTCAGTAACATTTTCACCTAAAATTGAAAATAAACTCGAAAATCGAGAAAATGTGATTATCCAATTGCAAACTATTGGCAACTGTTGATTCTATTAAATGATTCACTATGAAGAGATAGCAGACCTCGTGTGTCTCCAGCGTATTGTCCTGTCACCAGCTGGCTCAGATATTTGAATAGTATACTTGAGATGCGCGTGAACACTAGCGTCAGTTGATCAATTTTCATAACGGCAAGGAAAGTTGTGTGAGTGCGCCACACCAGATTTTTATTTATATAGATGAAACCATATAGAGATCAAATTTATATAGATCAAATGCAATACAAGATGGCGGCTAAAATGACGAAAATGATGTCAAAAACAGGGGTTTTCGCGATTTTCTCGAAAACGGCTCCAACGATTTTGATTAAATTCATACCTAAAATAGTCATTTATAAGCTCTATCAACTGCCACAAGTCCCTTATCAGTAAAAATTTCAGGAGCTCCGCCCTATCTATGCAAAGTTTGATTTTAATTTCCAATTATCAGGCTTCAGATACAATTTAAACAAAAAATTTCGAGTGGAATAGATTGAGCATAAGAATCTCTACAATTAATGTTCAGTAACATTTTCACCTAAAATTGAAAATAAACTCGAAAATCGAGAAAATGTGATTATCCAATTGCAACTATTGGCAACTGTTGATTCTATTAAATGATTCACTATGAAGAGATAGCAGACCTCGTGTGTCTCCAGCGTATTGTCCTGTCACCAGCTGGCTCAGATATTTGAATAGTATACTTGAGATGCGCGTGAACACTAGCGTCAGTTGATCAATTTTCATAACGGCAAGGAAAGTTGTGTGAGTGCGCCACACCAGATTTTTATTTATATAGATGAAACCATATAGAGATCAAATTATATAGATCAAATGCAATACAAGATGGCGGCTAAAATGACGAAAATGATGTCAAAAACAGGGGTTTTCGCGATTTTCTCGAAAACGGCTCCAACGATTTTGATTAAATTCATACCTAAAATAGTCATTTATAAGCTCTATCAACTGCCACAAGTCCCTTATCAGTAAAAATTCAGGAGCTCCGCCCTATCTATGCAAAGTTTGATTTTAATTTCCAATTATCAGGCTTCAGATACAATTTAAACAAAAAATTTCGAGTGGAATAGATTGAGCATAAGAATCTCTACAATTAATGTTCAGTAACATTTTCACCTAAAATTGAAAATAAACTCGAAAATCGAGAAAATGTGATTATCCAATTGCAAACTATTGGCAACTGTTGATTCTATTAAATGATTCACTATGAAGAGATAGCAGACCTCGTGTGTCTCCAGCGTATTGTCCTGTCACCAGCTGGCTCAGATATTTGAATAGTATACTTGAGATGCGCGTGAACACTAGCGTCAGTTGATCAATTTTCATAACGGCAAGGAAAGTTGTGTGAGTGCGCCACACCAGATTTTTATTTATATAGATGAAACCATATAGAGATCAAATTTATATAGATCAAATGCAATACAAGATGGCGGCTAAAATGACGAAAATGATGTCAAAAACAGGGGTTTTCGCGATTTTCTCGAAAACGGCTCCAACGATTTTGATTAAATTCATACCTAAAATAGTCATTTATAAGCTCTATCAACTGCCACAAGTCCCTTATCAGTAAAAATTTCAGGAGCTCCGCCCTATCTATGCAAAGTTTGATTTTAATTTCCAATTATCAGGCTTCAGATACAATTTAAACAAAAAATTTCGAGTGGAATAGATTGAGCATAAGAATCTCTACAATTAATGTTCAGTAACATTTTCACCTAAAATGAAAATAAACTCGAAAATCGAGAAAATGTGATTATCCAATTGCAAACTATTGGCAACTGTTGATTCTATTAAATGATTCACTATGAAGAGATAGCAGACCTCGTGTGTCTCCAGCGTATTGTCCTGTCACCAGCTGGCTCAGATATTTGAATAGTATACTTGAGATGCGCGTGAACACTAGCGTCAGTTGATCAATTTTCATAACGGCAAGGAAAGTTGTGTGAGTGCGCCACACCAGATTTTTATTTATATAGATGAAACCATATAGAGATCAAATTTATATAGATCAAATGCAATACAAGATGGCGGCTAAAATGACGAAAATGATGTCAAAAACAGGGGTTTTCGCGATTTTCTCGAAAACGGCTCCAACGATTTTGATTAAATTCATACCTAAAATAGTCATTTATAAGCTCTATCAACTGCCACAAGTCCCTTATCAGTAAAAATTTCAGGAGCTCCGCCCTATCTATGCAAAGTTTGATTTTAATTTCCAATTATCAGGCTTCAGATACAATTTAAACAAAAAATTTCGAGTGGAATAGATTGAGCATAAGAATCTCTACAATTAATGTTCAGTAACATTTTCACCTAAAATTGAAAATAAACTCGAAAATCGAGAAAATGTGATTATCCAATTGCAAACTATTGGCAACTGTTGATTCTATTAAATGATTCACTATGAAGAGATAGCAGACCTCGTGTGTCTCCAGCGTATTGTCCTGTCACCAGCTGGCTCAGATATTTGAATAGTATACTTGAGATGCGCGTGAACACTAGCGTCAGTTGATCAATTTTCATAACGGCAAGGAAAGTTGTGTGAGTGCGCCACACCAGATTTTTATTTATATAGATGAAACCATATAGAGATCAAATTTATATAGATCAAATGCAATACAAGATGGCGGCTAAAATGACGAAAATGATGTCAAAAACAGGGGTTTTCGCGATTTTCTCGAAAACGGCTCCAACGATTTTGATTAAATTCATACCTAAAATAGTCATTTATAAGCTCTATCAACTGCCACAAGTCCCTTATCAGTAAAAATTTCAGGAGCTCCGCCCTATCTATGCAAAGTTTGATTTTAATTTCCAATTATCAGGCTTCAGATACAATTTAAACAAAAAATTTCGAGTGGAATAGATTGAGCATAAGAATCTCTACAATTAATGTTCAGTAACATTTTCACCTAAAATTGAAAATAAACTCGAAAATCGAGAAAATGTGATTATCCAATTGCAAACTATTGGCAACTGTTGATTCTATTAAATGATTCACTATGAAGAGATAGCAGACCTCGTGTGTCTCCAGCGTATTGTCCTGTCACCAGCTGGCTCAGATATTTGAATAGTATACTTGAGATGCGCGTGAACACTAGCGTCAGTTGATCAATTTTCATAACGGCAAGGAAAGTTGTGTGAGTGCGCCACACCAGATTTTTATTTATATAGATGAACTAAAAGCACATAGGAACGTACATGAAAAAAATTGTGACTTCATTTGCGAACAGTGTGGCCAATCTTTTGCCAAACTCGCCAACCTCAATAGGCACAAACTACGTATACATAACCCGGACTACAAGCCGTTTGTTTGTTGTGTTTGCGAGGTAGCTTTCAATGAGAGACGTAATTTGAATGCTCATTTGAAAGTGCATACCGGCTATAAGCCATATAAATGTAAAATATGTTGCAAGGCATTCACAAGGAAGAATTATCTGAAAAAAACATGTATTTATTTTTCATGATAAAAAAGAATAAAATGACGGTTTATTACAAAAATTATTTAATAAACTCTATAATACAGTATTTTTACGATAATTCGTTATTAATTCACACTTCCCAACAAAGTAGTTATACTTTTTATTAAATTAACAAATTAATGCAGAAATACTCAGTCCACTGAAATCAACTGTAATGAATCTTTAATTATTTTTTTCTACAACTGCGCGTAAAGAAAGAATTTACACACTCAATTCTCCTCGTAAAACAGCTTATTTACGAGGAGAATACTTTTTCGCTCGCTAACCATCCGCGCATGCGCAGTAGATTTACTTTACGCTCCCAAATCATTCGCGCATGCGCAGAAGAGTTTCTTTACGCTCCCTAATCAGCTGATTGTAAGCAGCTCGCCAAAAAGTCAGATCTTAACCTAAAAAGTCGGCAATTGTAACTCCGCCGATATAAGTAATTTAACAGGTTTGGGCAGTTGTAGAGAAAATTTTGTATGTAATTCGCTCATAATGCTTCTTTATCTCTCTTGCAAAATTATCACGCTCCGCTTCGCGTCGCGTGATAACTGTTTTGAGCGAGCGATAAAGTCGCGCATTACGCTCTTAATACATAAATAGCTATTTCCTACAGTACCTTGAAAAGTGACCATTCCTGCACTGGTTACAGAACGCAAAGAATCACTTTTCCGCTTTAGTGCGCAAAGTATTACTTTGCGTACTCTTAATACTTTGCCTATTATCTTGCAGCCGTCTCAATCAGCTTTTGACATTGTTGGCGTGTATTTTGAATATGGATTATTAATTTTCAATTGGATTATCAAGTTTAAAATAAATTAAAGTTGTTATTAATAACAAAATTATACAAACATTTGATGGATTTCAGCCATCATTTTACCCATAATCAACCACTTTTCATATTCAATGGTAACTGTAGGAAAAATTTAATGTGAAATACGTGCGCAAAGTTCCTCTGCTGCACTCAAGAAACGATTCCGCCCGAGCCGTTTCCGCCCTTGCCTACGGCTCTGGCGTAAACGTTTCTTTCGGTGCAGCAAACTGTCACTTTGCGTACCAGTTACACAAATAACTATTCCATACATTTGTATTAAAACGGCAGAATGCATTTACGCACAGATGTGTGCTTAGCCAGCTAAGCCCACCTTGTCTGAGACTCAATTCCGAAGCTGAATTGCGAGTCTCTTAAAATCTTGCTAATTTGTACCTAAAATTTGTTAATAAAGTACCTGCATACCCACAAATACCAGCCGTCTTTCAAAAACGCCTTCTATGATTGGTTCTCGTGTAATTAATCAAGATTAAAATTTAACCGGCTGTTGCGCGACCGGGCCTATCTATCCTCAATAGGTGTATAGGGGGCCTATATACCCGGGTATTTCACGTCAATGTTGGGTATTAAATGTCAATACAATCAAACTTGTTGATTGGTAGTTGATGAATAGACTTGGCTTCATCTTTATTCGTTTTGCTGGCGGATTGTCGGTATCAATATCTGGATCTGGAAAGCAGAAAATTTGCAATAAAAATATATTTACAATATTGAGAAAATAATAAATTTTCATGAAGTTTTAACACTGAAATGATGACTTGAAGAGTATAATAATTGTGAAAAAGAAAAAAATATGTAATCACTAAGGCTATTCTATTAGGGCCAGTCCATAAGAGAGGATATGCTGTCTTATTAATGATTAAGAGGCAAGTAATCAGACAGTACCTTTCTGTCTTAACATTCTCTGTGAATAACGATTAACATAAAATACTAGCTGGCCCGGCGAACTTTGTACCGCCAAAATATCAATGTATCTCATGTCACACTTGACTTTACTTGGTGTAACATGAAATTTTTCTGACAATCAATATTTTCATTTACATCTCAATGCGGACTTCCTATGTGCTAAAATGCAGCATTTATTATTCTGAAGACATAGTCTTCTCAATCAATTGGTAGTAACATATTTATATCAGTAAAGTTTTGAATTAAAAAATAGATAGGTTAAATCAGTGTTTCAGAGATGAATTAAATGCGTTCATAGTTGTTGATTGTCAATAGATGGTCCAGGAAATATGCCATATACGATGAATCACACAGAATTCCATATTCTTTCCATCTTCCATTTTAGGATGAATATATTATCAGCTCAACTAAACTTCAGTAATTAATGATGCAATATGAACAACTGTCTTTCATGAGTGAATTATTTTTTCCAACATTTTCCAGTTTCTCAATGATAGGGTGTGATAATTATTGGTATAGGTCTTCTAAGGAACCATTATCTAAAGCTGATACCAATTACTGTAACTATATTACTCTTTACTATTATAGTAATATAGTTACTGAGTACCAATCAAATAAATTTCAACTCCAAACTACTATATTAATACCAATACACAATAATTATCTGTTTATTACAGCTGGTAACTTTAGATGCTAAATCATATTATCACAACATGATCTTGAATCATGATCATCTTTCCGTTCTTCTGTAGCCGCTCGGCCAACAAATTCGGAAACATAGGTCTGTTAAGTTCCAAATCTCAAGTCATTCCGTTAATTGGGAGATGATATATCATGTACACAGACGCACATAAACTCATACACACACACACACACACACAACACACACACACACACAACACACATACATACATACATAGCCTATATATATATATAAAATACCAATACCCAAAAACCACTTTTTTGGACTCAGGGGAGCTTGAAACGTATAGAAATTTAGAAATTGGGGTACCTTAATTTTTTTCGGAAAGCAATACTTTCCTTACCAATGGTAGGTAATAGGGCAAGGAAAGTAAAACTCATTAAGGGTCGGTTTCTGAGCTCGGGATTTAGCTAAGTACTAGACTTTAAACAGCTGGAGTCAGAAAATTGGCTTTCCGAAACGGGGCGGGCGTACTCATGGTCAAGGTCACGTTTAAATTAAATTTCGAAAACTAGAAAATTTATCACAAAATAAAATAAAGAGAAAATAATTAGTTTCAGCTATTTTTAATTATTTAGGAATGTCTCATTTCGGTCAAGGAAAAACGTTTCCATTATTATAAAAATGAGAAAATAAAGATCTATTTTGCTGCAACTATTTACTGCGACTACGACAAGTTTTGGAAAACCAATTTTCTGACTCCAGCTGTTTAAAGTCTAAAACTCGCCTAAATCCCGAGCTCGAAAACCGGCCCTAAGGTACCCACATTTCATTATTTATGTACGTTTTGAGACTTCCTGAGTCCAAAAAGTGTTTTTCTACTTTCTTTGCTCATCTAACAAGGTAAGGAAAGTAGGCTTGCTTTCCGAAAAATACCGTATTGAGGCCCACTGAGTTTAAATAGTAAAAATGATGGTTTCTTGATCCATTCCGAACTGCGATGTATTAACACATCGGGCGGCCAGTCAATAAGTGAACAGAATGTTCATTTACATAAATAATTGACTGCATGTCGTTGTATAAAACATTAAAATAGTGTGTTTAAATAGTTTACATGTACCAAATTGATAAAATGATCATTTTTGCCTTATCTCTCCTAAAACCATTCAAATTTTGCATATTTAAATAGTACCTGAGCAATAGCCGATCTCGCCATTGGCGACGAATCCGAACACAGGAATATTGGCGAAATGTTTGCCGATGATCTGCGCCTCCTTGTTCTCGTTCCTGTAGCGCTCCTGCGCGCGCAGCTCCGAATGCATCCTGGCCTGGCGGTCGATGCACTGTGCCATCACAGCTATGCGCTTGCTGCCGCTCGGAAGGGGGCCCACGTTCCTCGCAAACTGCAACCATATTCCTCTAAATTACTATAGATAAGTGACTCATATTCCTCTACACAAATGAGATAAATCGACTCAGACTCCTTCGCATACAGACACTGAATGTCCAAAAACTGTTCAACAACTAATATTCAAAAATGAAATCGGCAAATCCTCTTTCTGGGCTTATTGCACAGAAAAGCTGATAAATTGCAAACTAATATTCAATTCATTTATTTCCTCTTCAATGATAGAAACGTGTTTGATAATATGAATGAGGGTATGAAGAAGGGCCCCACACAGGATTACCTTGGGGGCTTCATTTAGACTTTAATATTATGCATGTGCATGCAAAGGTATTTGCTACACCAGTTACATTATTTTTGCAATATTTTGTACAATGTATGTTGATTAGTCGAATAAATTATGCGGCCATCGAATAAATTATTATTATACCACTGATAATACAGAAAATGAATATTTTCTAAATGAGAAGAAAAAATAAAAATCTAAGTACCCTTTTTTTCAGAGGCGGCCCTAGAGTTTGCGGGGCCCAAGGCGAAGTTTAACGGTGGGCCCCTTTTAATATCTGAAATAAATAATTGTCAACTATTCACTTAGAAAAAAGTGCTGATTCAATGAACAAGAAATACGTTTGTACTATAAATTTATTATCATCATTCGCAGAGCAACATATGTATTAGGATATACATCGATTAAGTTTTTCTCAATCAGTAATTTAACTGCTTCACTAATTTTCAAGTCCACAGGTATGGTTCGGCAGTACATTTTCAATTCTTCACATAGTTCTTCGCCGTCAATGTCGGAGTTAGATGTAGTTTCTGTCTTAAATGTTAGCGTCTCTTGAAGTTGTTTAAAGAAACTTAAAATCTCTCTATCAGATTTGTCCTTCAATGAATTTAGTCTATAGAGATACCCAAATCTCTCTTCATACTTTTTAAGCTCAATAAATCTCAACTCAGTGCTTTCAGTAATTTTATCAATGAGAATATAGAAAAAATCTGTTCTGAAAAGGTCTTCTGCATTTGAACTTATATCATCTTCTCCTTCATAAGAAAAGCTGTATTTCTTTTTTCTATGTCTAATTTTCTTGAACTCTTTTGATATACTAAGTTCTTCAGCAATCTCATTTGCACTGACCATTGCAGAGACTATTATTTATGTACTCAGCCAACCAAGATAGAAACTTATCGAAGTGATTTATTGCTGATCCTAGGTCCATGTCAGCTCTTTGCCACATTTTACTAATAAACTGAATTTTTACCAATAAATCGTACCAAATAATTAATGAAAGTATGAAATCATACGAGAGAATTTCATTTGTGAGTGTATTACATTCGCTGGCAGTAGCAGAATTATTAGTAGAATCTGTAAGTTCTTGGCAATCTCTTTTAGTTAATAACGAAAAGCTTTAACACTTTCTACTCTACATTCCCATCTAGTTTCTGATAGAGGCTTCAAAGTAAGGGTAATATTTGTTTTGTTTTTTTAGAATACTCTATCTATTAGATGAAGCAGAAAACAATGTATAAAGCCTTTGTAACGTTCCAAAAAACATACAAGCCATACATTAGCCGAAACTACAATTACCCTAACAGCTAATAGTTAATGCACACCCACTCCAAGTGCGTTTGAGTAAACAATAATCATAATCTAGAAATTAGTTGTACATAGGATCGAAGTTTTGCCGATTATATAGGATATTTCAAATTGAAAAATTAAATTTTAAAATTCCTTTTTAATTTTTTTTCTGTGTGGGGCCCCAGGCGCCGCCTTGTTCGCCTTCATGTAGGGCCGCCTCTGTTTTTTTAGATGGTTTATTTACGACATGTTTCGGCCATGATGCCATTGAGAAATTATAATTTGATGGCCAATCAATCCAATATTATTCTTCATATGGGCTTTATGGACACTCAATATTACTGTACAATATCAGTGCCTACCCATAACATTAAACCAGGCAACTAGAATAAACAAGTGAAATTGATGTTGATTGTGAGATTGGATGCCCTTAACTTAACTGCCCGTTTTTAGCGATTGAAGACATAAATGAGCTCCTTCTGACTACTGAGCAACAAAATCATGTGTCTAATCGGGCTTTGTTACGTGAGGTCCACGTTATAATGGCAGTGAAGAAAGATAGGAGAAAAACGTTGCCAAGTCTCTCAATTTTGCCACTGATTGTACAGAGCTGTTACTCAATTCATCCCATTAAATTTGATCTAATAATAATTATCATTTCCTTGATAAAATCATGTCAAATTAATCAAGAAAAAAATTTTTTTTCATAATTATTTGATTCAAAAATTTGCTTCCATAACTAAGATCAGATTTTTATTTCTGCACAAACCTGAAATGGCGGCTAATTTAAAAAGCTGTGATACACCAATCTGAATTTCAAAACAACAGAAATTAAGTTAATTGGTAGGTATTCTATTCCAATTTCTTTTAAAAATGATAGAAAAATAGATTTTTTTTAAATAAGTAATTTCAATGGAAATAATCCTGAAATAACATTTCAATATTATTTATACCGGTACGAGTAGGTCTAACCTAAACGTGTAGGCTAACTGAAGCATGGATGAAGTCTATGATGGTTAGTTATCAACTTTTAAAATGTCATTTCAGGTATTTTAATTTGTGTTTCTCATACGGTTATGTCTAAAAATTATTTCATTGTTTCAATAATACATTTTAAATCAATTATACGGCTTGTGTACCAAAGTATTTTGATAGAATGGAGAAAAAAATGGCGGCTGAGTTACTTTTGTACAGTCACTGTCAAAAGTAAAAATAAAATATTCTGGTAAACAGACAACATTGAAGGCTGGAGAGAGATAGCACTATCTGTTTTGATGTATGATAGAAAAGGACAGCAAGAATATTGCCAATCGTACACTGCCATTATAACGTGGACCTCACTATAGTTGTATGTGTGCTATAGTTTACTTTGACGTCTCTGCAACCGGGCAATAGTGCTCATAGCCAATGGGTGATTTTAGTGAGTTAGTGAGGTTAGTTTGAAATAGATTGTAATATTATACTGACGGCAGCAACTTGATCTTCGATTTTGTCGAGTTTGGAGTAGTGGGGCTTGAGCATGAATGAGTTGGCTGTGACGTTGTCCCCCCTCACCACAATGGCGAACATGGGGGCACGACCACCCGCTCCCCGTGGCCAGCTCACTCCGCCCCGCAGCCGGCCCCCTCCTAGTGCGAAACACGTGTTGTCGCTGCAAACAAATCACAATATAGTAAAAATATTAATCATTATTGAAGAATATAGTATTAAACTAATCAATAATATTAGCAATTACATAGAATATTATGATTTAAAACATTGATACAAAAACAAGTATTAATTGAATGTTTTTTAAATTATTATTATTACAATAATATTATTTATGTTGAACATTATAACCCTATAATGTACGTTCTATTTATTAGTTTGTCTATTTGTTATTATTTGTTTATTTTATTACTCAACTGGGCCTGAAAAAAAACATAAGCATATATAGACTATTATATTACAATAATATCAAGATGAAATAAAAAAGAGCTGTTTGTAGTTTTACGTTGTGGACCCAGAAAAGGATAGTACCACCGGCTTTGTCGAATGATAGACAAGGATAGCAAAACCAAAGGTTTTGATCAAATACTGTCATTATAACGTGGACCTCACTATAGAAGTTCATAGCTCAATTCAATAACGAGAAGAAGTTGACGTTTCAAGAAAAAAGTAGGTAGTTTTTAATCATTGATTAACATTATTTAGATTAGCCTACGTTACGTTAGAATAATATTTCAAAAAATCTTGAGATTTTTAATTTTTTTGTGCATTTATCATAAAAATTTTCGTGTTATTATTACTGTAAAATTATTGTTATTGTAAAATCAGTACGGAAATTATTTCACCAACTCGGTTTCGATATGGAGAATATGATCCTTGTATGGTACCTCAGGTCAAATAAGTTACGGAAATGAAGACTATGTCCACTGTTCCTAATAATTATCACTATTTGTTCAATGAGATGAGTTGAATGTTTTCTTCAAGCTCATGATTCCTGAGATATCAGGCTCCATACTTGACACATTCACTCTAAAATCTGACCGCATGTCGAGTCGATTTCTAAACTTGTTTTTCATAAATCACATTGATGAAAAATTAATGGTTGTTCACAACGGTAAGTCGTTGCGGAAAGGCTTAACCTCAATGCCTTTTCTCCAAGCTCTTTATAGTTCTTTCGTGCTGTTTCCCAAAAAACGATTTACTATCAAATTGGTTTTTCATTTCACTAAAGCTGGATAAATCCACAAGTTGATCTTGTTCGTTTTCCGTGAGCCCGCAAATCTTACCTATATCTTGACAGCAGAAGGGATTTTAACCCAATTATAATCTGGGTCAGTTTCAGGAAAATACTCCCTAAAACTGATTGCTAAGCTGCGTAAATATTCTGCTATTTTATTATTTATTAGATCAGGTAAATTTTCCTCAAAAGCCTCCACGAATTGCTTCAAAGTAGAGGAATTCGTGAATGATTTGTTTTTTACCTGCAATGCCCACATTCGGCACTTTTTCACCATAGCACTAATTTTATCTTCCACTTTAAAAATGTCAACATTTTTCCCCTGCAAACTTTGATTCAGCCCATTTAAACTTTTAAAAACATCAGCTAGATAAGCACCTGAGCAGAGCCAGGAAAAATCTGTGAGCAAAACTGCGTAATTAGTATCGATGAGAAAAATACGGACCTCATCTCTATTCAATTTAAATTATACCCGTACTTTCCCTAAATTTTCGGTTTATATGTCGCGGACCCCCACAACATGCTCCGCGGACCACCAGTTGGGAACCGCTGCTCTATGCTATTTATTATACATCAGCCGGGACCATAAGTGCCCATCCGATAAGATAATAAGGGAATGACTTGTTTCATAAAACTTATGTCACTTAATGCAGGAGAATCACCATTCCAATTACATGCTCAATATAGCCGATAAAATCAGCTGTTCCTGTACAGGACTTGTAAGTTTTTATGAAACAGGGGCCTGGAAACGTTTGTTCATTTCTAGGTTCGAACCCGGGAACACTAGGCTAGCACTATATCCACTAGACCACGGAGCACTCATGAGTTGAATGGGGAACATTGATGTTGTGTGTAAGGAGTACTGAAATTTCGTAGTGAATCTTCTATAATAATAATTCATTTCTATTTATCAAATCCTACAATCACCACCATAAAGCAATGATATTTTCATGTTCGATTGTGGCATAAAACTGCTTGTATGAGATAAACTTGGAGTATCGCTAGAGAGGTGATCAGAATCATAATTGCAGTGGGACCATATTCGTTGCATACAGTTGGATATAAATCACAATTCATTTTTAATTGACAATTAATTTTAAATTGATAATTAGTTCACTTACCTGACTTCGAAAAACTCCAAAAAAGTGCGTAGACACTTGATAACTTGCGCATTACGATTACGCAATCGACAATCTATTAGAAGGACGCATTTGATTGGCATATCAACCCAGGGCGGAGACTAGAACAAAAATGAATGAAATTTTCAGTATTTTAAAAGCCTATTCAATTTCTCGCAGTATCGTACATTAAAATATTTCTTTCATTAAGTTAAGAAAAGAATGAATAAACTACAGTGAGGTCCACGTAATAATGGCAGTGGAGAAAGTTGGGAGAACAGTGTTGGCGATTCTCTGCCTTGCCACTGCCTTCTATAGAGCTGATGCCGTTAACTGTTCATTCTTAGTTAAAGCAATAAATTATATTTCATTTGTCAAGAAAAACTATTTTTCAATCGTTAAATAACAAACTTTTATAATTGAGATTGAATATTTTGTTACGTATATTTCTAAATTTTTAAAAAAGCGATCTGGCAACGATGCAGAGCTAGAAAAGGATAGCGCTATTTGCTAAGTCGAATGCTAGACAAGTAAGTATAGTAACACCAATGTTAATCAAGTACTGTCATTAATACGTGGACCTCAATATAGAATTTAGAAAGAAAGGCACTTATACATTCGTGATTAAGTAGTTCATTTTACTAGCATGTATGTGTGTGTATGAATTACCATTACTTAACAGTCAACGCTCGTGAATTGAAGAAACAGGTGAATTGACCCACGAACAGACGTTTTAGTCTATGTGAGCAATTACTATTTTATTAGGGTATTGGTACGCTGTACATTTATTATAATAATACATACATTATAATACCGAAATATGAGTATTTGGGTGCGTGGTTCTCTGAGAATGGAAAAATAGATGTTGAGGTGCTGAACAGGGTACGGAAAGGTTCACTGGCTTACTATTCCGTCAAAGACTGTATATTTGGTAAGAAAGAGATCAGTAAGAGGATAAAGAACCAGGTATACAGATCAATAATTGAGCCAATCTTACTGTACGGGAGTGATAGCTGACCCATGAAAATAAAATAAGAACGGTGGAAATGAAATGTCATAGAAAAACATTGGTGAAGACAAAAAGGGATAGAATCCGGAACACCAGAATAAGAGAGGAAGTTGGCATGAGAGATGTAAGTGATGGGATTGAAATGAGGCAGCTTAAATGGTATGGACATATACAGCGGATAGATGACAGTAGAAAAGCGAAACAGTTTGTGAATGTGAGAGTGCAGGGAAGGAGAACTGTAGGACGACCGAGGTACTCAGGACATGAGGACAGAATTGAGGAGATTGGAAGGAGAAGAGGGAAGACTGTTCCGGAGATGAGAAGGATGGCGATGGACAGACGGGTATGCAAGAACTGGGTCGAGGCTACCCCAACGCTGTAAAGGCATAGTGGGGAGAGACAAAGAATACACTATAATACTAATATAATTCATAATAATGATAATATTCAATAAAAGTAGTGTTAGTGTTATTCTCACTATTATGTATTGTTATAATATAATTAATTCAAATATTTGTAGCGTTACAATACCATGTGTCTGTTTAAGTGCATGCATGCAACATAAAAGGAGAAGAGAGGAGTTAAAAGTTTGAAGCAAATGCAAATATTCTATAAAAATAAATAAAATTCAACTCAATTATTTCTGTTCGGCGAGCTCAATCACATGTCTGTCAGGTGTCGGTAAATATGAAAATGGCTTCTACTATCTATTTTCTAATCTACTTTTATCAATTTTAATCATCCATAGAACCACTACCTCCGTAAACAAGTTACTACTACTTGTTTACGGAGGTAGTGATAGAGCACCTCTTAAGGTTACGTGCCACCAAACGCTAACTTCACTTAATATTACTTTACTGCGAAGCTTTTAGACTTAAATCTATTGAAAGAGCGCAGTAGCAGTTGGGATAATATCATTCCAGTCCCTTAAGATCAATGTAGTGAAACAGTCATATCATGCATTCTTTTTGGAACACATAAAATCTACTGTTTACATCACATTTTCTAGAAAAAAAACATTTGATGAAGTATTCAATGTAGCAAGGCAATTGCTTTCTCAAATTTTAAATATTCCTTCCAAAAATATTTCAACTTCCATCCGTTTATTTTTGCTTCAATTATTAATTTACTTTTAGAATTCTTTTATTCTTTAATGATTCAATCAAGTACATCATCAAAAATGATAGGGAGAGAAAAATAAGGTAACCTTGTGTTATTCCTCAAAAATAAAATTAAAAAGTAATTGCTCTGAAGAATTGAATTATCTTCCCAATGACGTATAGAACGCACATTTCTATCCATAAATAAGGATGCTACGTGAAAAATATTACATTGATCTTAATAAAACAATATAAAAATCTTGAAGCACCCTTTATTTTTTTTAAAACTTAATAGTTCAACAACTAGTTTCGGTGATCGTCAGGTTATAAAATAGGTTTATAAACTGACGATGGTGTGATCACCGAAACTAGTTGTTGAACTATTTTACTTTTTTTAAATAAAGGGTGTTTCAAGATTTTTATATTGTTTTATTAATTTAAAAAGTAGCCCATATGAATGAAGTGTTTTTTAGATTGATCTTATTTCTTCGAGGTTGAGCGATAGAGAGGATTAAACAGTTCCGGCTAGTAAAGAATATTTTCATTCCATTCATGTTATGGGGCATAATTCAATATGGTCAATTGATACCGCTCATAATAGTTATACTGTAAACATTATACTCTAAACCCTACTATACTATACTAAAAAACTACAAGAAGATGAAGAAAAGGTGTTACCTTGGGAAATGACTCCAACCGTATTTCCTTATTCTCTAAATGAAATTTGACTAAATCATAATGAACGCCAGGCATACGAGGTAGTACTAGAGCTGATGACGCCTTTCCTGAGGATGCTACAAATTGAAATAACTAATTAGAAAATGTTGATTGAAAAATTACATTACTTATAAAATTATACAAAATTATTGGTCTCTCCAAAAAATATTTTTTCCACGAATTCAATCTGCTTATTTGAAACGAACAGTCTTTCTTTTTTCCATGAGCTATTGTTTCAAAATGACTTTTCCCCGAGTTAAATAAGAACTCGCTATGTTCATTCAATGAAATTGAAACTTGTTTTTGTTTATACTTTCTAGGGAAACTGTTGTACACTTGTATTTTGTGTTGAGAGAACAATTATGGGATATTATTCTTGTGCTCTCATATGTATCTCAAATAAAAAAAATATGAGTCTAAAAATCATCTAAATCAGTAGATTTACTCATCATAATCACACTCATATAATAATCATCATCTGTATCATCACCAATGCACAAGCCTGGAGCACATGAGGGCATCACACTCAGCAAATATTATATGAATAGTTCTAGGCTAATTCCCGATTGCTTATTCAAAAACAATATTCCAGCAAAGAGAAATACTTTCTATTTTTATAAAGGTTGTTCATTTTAGATGTACAGTATAATTCGATGAGTATGCATTTCTGAAAATGATAGAAGTTTGAATAACATACAATATTGAATGAAAACTGTTTAATTTTATTGATGTCAATTACATGGCTTTACAATTTTCAACAGTATTGGTTGAACCACAAATCTGCAGTTCATTACTCCAATAAAAAGTGGAATTGACAAAATTTATGTGTTTCATACATTATCACGACGTTGCACAATTACAGTAATAACAGAGATTTTACTAATAAGTAGATAGGATATTATTTTTGGCCTCTAGTAAGGTCCAGGTTATAATGTCAGTATTTGATTAACTTTGGTGTTGCTATCATTGTCTATCATTCGACAAAGCAGATAGCGCTATCCCTTTTTAGCTCCACAACATTGTCAGGTTGTTTATAAAAAAATATAAATATAATTAACTAACAAAATATTCAAACTCAATTATGAAAATGTATTATTTGATCATTGAAAAATAGATTTTCAAGACAAATAAAATATAATTCATTATTTTAAACAAAATGAACAGTTTATTACATCAGATATTATATGGGTATCATCTATCCTTTATAGAAGGCATTGGCAAGGCAGAGAATCGTTGTTCTCCTATTTTCTTCCATTGCCGTGGATCATAACGTGAACCTTACTATATAAGGATTAGTGTTCGATATTTATTTTCATTTTGGAAAAAGTTCTTGGATGAGCATGCATTTTCGATAGTTATATGCAATATTGTTCATTTTGCAAAAAGTGCTTAGATGAGTATGCATTTCTGAAAATGGACAATTTTTCAATAGTAACATTTTTTTATAAAAAAAAATTAACTATGCGTTACTACTGAATAAGGATTAGAGAGTTTCTTACCCATTGAGAACACATAGAGTTTTTCGAAGTTTGTCCTGGTTTGATGGAAGCCGAACGGGCGTGTGCATTGTTGTATTCCACATAAGGCGCCAAGTGAACATTTTAGGGGGGCGTGGGCGGGCACACATCCTATTACTCCGTCGCAAACAAAATCCAGTAGACCTGTGGGCGGATGTAGACCATGCTCTTCATCCACTTTCCTAATTATTTCTGCAAGTACAAAAATCTCTTTCACACTCACTTTCCTTGCCATGATAATATATTTCTCACTTGTATCATAGAGAAAAGATAGCATAAGAAAATATCCCATGGTATAGGCCGTTTATGTTCCAAATAACAAGACCGGGAGAAAGTGTAAGAACGACACAGAGACCAGCGTCACATAGCTTTACGAAAAGAACTGCCATGATTATACGCTTGAGTTTACAGTGAAATTTGTAACATAAACGCCCTATGCCATGGGATATCTTCGTATGCTATTTTTTCTCTATGCTAGTATGTAGGCCTAGCCGTGCTTTGCAACGGAACTCCTTTATTTTATTTGTGATTTAACCCAATAGAAGTACTGTATTTACATGCTACTATTATAATGTATTTTTTGACTTATTAATTGATTTATTGTCTTCAATTTGTTTATTCAATTTATTATCATTTTCATCTCAATACTTACAAACAGTTCATTTTTTAATTAGGATTATTCGTTTCACATTTTCTCGAACTTCCCGCTCAGCAGGGTACTTCGCCCCCTGCACCCTCGTGAAGTACGTGGCAGCCTCCGCACCTCTACTAGGCTACAGTAAGACACATTTTATTCATCAATGAAATATAAATTGTTTATATGATTTTATTTATTTATTTATTCGTGGACAGAATAGCAAATCATATAAATATGATTAGGAAGGAACAACAGGCTTGGCCCAAATCTATTCCATTTCCAAATTTTGATAAATTAATAAAATGTCCAAAAAATAGGTTATGTTTCTACTGTTAGGTTATATTTTGTTTAACATATTAACCATTGACAATGCATTTTAAAAATGTTATTAGTTGTTATATATTAGTATTATTATAGAAATTAGTGCAGTAACATATTTCTGTTGTTTTACTTTTTTTGTATTGTTATGCAATTGAATATACAATAAGGCTCGTAGTGGAATTTTTCTGTGAGCCTTTTTATATTTGTATCAAATAAATGAATAAAGATATGTTTCTTTTGATATATAATTTATTTCTATAGGGCTAACTTATTTGATTCATCAAAGAGAATTACTAGTAACCTTTCATTTTTTTGATCAATTATAATACAGCATCATAATTTATTATTTCGAACGATGATAAACTGATGTGATTTAATTTGGATTTTAATTTTAACTTGAAATGTTGAAAAAATACCTTCATCAGCTTCGAGTTTGTCATTCAACAGTGATACCCAGCACTTGTTCCTTTCATCCCTCAGGGGATCGACACAATCAGTCGAGAATCGTATCAAAACCTCTGGAATTATCCTCAATTTATCCCAGTGATCCACCTCGTTGTCATAAAATAATTGGTCAGTGTACAGAATGTGCGGACTTTTTGCTGAGTCGACATTTTGCAGTATACTGATTACGCATCGATGCCAACTCCTAGAATAAACAAACACATTTTACTTTTAAATAAGCAATAAAACTACGGTACCACAATTATGAAACCAATAAATAAGTCAAACTAAATTTTGAAATTGTAGAATATTAAAATTCATGAGCAATAATTCAATACAAAAAAGTAGAAATTATCATTTGAGGAGTGGCCGTAGTCGAGTGGATTAGATACTGGCTTTATAATTCAGATGCCCTGGTTCGACATAGTCCCGGCCGGGCAAGATATTTTACTCAGGTCACTCCCGTGTTTCGGATGGACACGTAATTTGTCGGTCCCGGCTGCCTAAAAACAGTAGTTAGGTCATGTTAGAAGTCTTGAAATTGATCAGGTACGTCTTGAAAACTGTGACACCAGTCTTGAGCCAGCCAGGTAACTGTAAATTATTATTTGACATATAGGCCTATACAAAATCGTAAATTTGTTACTAAGAAATGAGAATAGATTTTCCAGTACAGGATAGTTGTACAGAATCACGTTTAAAATATATTATAAAAGTACTTCACCGATAAAATTAATAGTATTCAAACCAGAAAATATTTCATAAACGTAAATTATTTAATTATTGAGAGCACATAAATCTTTTAATAGACTAGCGGTTAGTATAAGATTATATATTTTTATATATAATATATTTTTTCTATCGAAAAGATTTCATACCCAAGTACGGTGGTGAACTAGCCACATAAGTTACTTTTTATTAGGTAACCGTAAACTGCAAAAGTGACCAATTGAGTATGTGGTTTGCAACGTAGGTCTCAAACTCACATAATCCTGACTTATGTGAGAGTCGTCCTAAAAATTAGATGATATGAGAAATTAGAAATTGGTTGGAAGATAAGAATGATCTTGTTAAATATAAATATCTTTTTAGATAAAAATGATATTTTTTACTATGTAATTTGACTTGCAATCCAACTTTAGATAGCCTAACGGCCTACTTGAAATGTAGGCTACTAATCAAACTAAAAACCAATTACCTGCAAACCTTCCTAGCCGTCAATAGGTCTGTCAACGTAAGGTTATTCAGTATGAGTCTTAGTATTGCATACTCATTTGTAATGTAGTCCCCAAAATTTGCCTGAAAAGTTTAATTAAAATTAGAATTATTTCAAATTTCAATTAGTTCAAATGCAAATTAAAAGTAATCAAGTAAACTCCGAATGCCAAAGATAAAATTAACAAAAGAGCAAGTTAGTAAGTAGGTTACAAAAATAACAATTTGTACACAAGTAACATGGAAGTTTAATAAATGTTTGAAGAAAAGACACAATGTTCCTTGAATAAATGAATAACTATCAATAGACAATTTTAAACTACGTTATCAATTGTAAAAGAGCTATATAACTTAATGATTATAAAAAAATGAAGGTACCTAGCATTCTTGAAGACCATAGGAGCAAATACATCTCGGCTTTGTTTCTTCAAATAAATATATAAACTTTATCAATCCATTCAAAACAAAACAATTAATTTTAAAAGATATATAATAATTTCTACATTGTACCAGTTATAGAAACCATACAGTAATAAATTATTCAAAAATGGAATGAGTAATGTTTTGTTTTTAAAATAAACAATTGAAACAGTAAATTACTTCTCTATCTAGCAACAATACAGATGAAGGAGATACATGTATTAACTATTAAAATTATAAAAAAGTGTAAAATAATAGTAAGTTTATGTTATTATCTAAACCTACAAAAATATACCTAGACCTAACCTCAAAGAATCGATAATACAGATAACATCCAGAAAAGAAATCCAATAAAACTTACCATTTTACAGACACTTTATCACACTAATTCCTTTGCAATTATTTTACAAACAATAGCAATAATAATTTTACTTCCAATAACCTAAATTAACAGCACCATCGGTGACTATGGTGACAGGAGACAGGACCAGCTGCGAGTGCGAGTGCCAGACTGTGAAACTGATAATTGAAGCAGAAAGCGAATATTGTCAATGCTACCAAGAAAACAAAACATAATGAAAAAACAGGCTGGTAGGGAATTTATTGATGCAAGTTTTTTTTTTACTTTTAATTCTATGAAAATGTTATAACCTAATGTAAAATACATTACTGGATTGTCAGTGGGACAGCGAGTCACGGGGCATTTGTTCTTAAGGCGTTCATTAGGCTACTCTGATAGGGACACCAGATGACCAGATTTTGTCAGCCGTCTGGTGTCTCACTTGAGTTGCCAGGCCGGCTACCACTGGGTCACTAATATAATAGCACACTTCTGGTGTCCCAGCTGGCTTTTCGCACATACAAGACTGACTGGAGGTGTGCCACCTGGCTTTATTACACAGACTGACAGACATCATTAGTTTCTCAGCCTGCTTAAAAGTCTAAACACAGACACCATTGGTGTCCCATCAGCTTGGTTCACACTTAAACACCACTGGTGATCCAGAGTGGTGTCCTAATCTAATAAAAAGGACTAAAAGATGATTGGACTAAAGATTATTAAACTTTTCATTTCTAAATTCATATGGCTGATTTTCTAGTGAATATTTATTTTAGTTAGTTGGAAACCACTTTAAAAATAGCCTGCTATATTAAGAGGAAACCACTGGGTCCAAATCTAAGTTTTAAAAAAGCACCTAAAAACTCATTTTACCGTACCGTGCCTCTCTAACCTCTTCTCCCTTTCAAATGCTATTCGGATTTTACACTTTCCCTAAAAAAAAGAATTCGCATAGCTTTTTGTTGGTGGGAGGTCCCTTTTACAGAAAAGTTTCTTCTACTTTTTCCTGAAAAAACCTAAATTGATTAGTATAAAGTATAGTATTCAAGTTGCTTTTTTTATTTTTTTATACTACCGGTTTATATCAGCTACTCATTCTTCAAGTTTCATTTCAGCTATTCATCATCTCTGTTGATCCATTCATGAAATCATCACCACCTAGGCTTAAAATACTTGTGAAAAGTTGTCTTTGCAGATAAATAAATTCAATAGTTGTGAAAGAAGTAAGTTACGGTACGGTAGGCTACCAATAACTCTCCACTGATGCCTCGTAACGTCATCAACTAGGTACATAATAGCATAGAGAAACAATAGCGTTATTACAATATTGTAATAACAATATTACACTATCGTTTCTCTATGATAATAGTAATCATTGACCTTTCCAAGTAGCCAATAATTTATTATTAATGCAATAATATATAAATTATCATTAAAGAAAACAACTTTATACTGGAGCATGTAAACAATACTACCGTATATACACATGGACACAAACTTATATAATTGGTAAAGCAGAAAAATAAAGTCATTCCTCTATCTGTCTACGGAATTTATTATCATGCGATAGACTTCATGGTTTAAAAGACATCCTCATCAATATATTTTTTGTTTTTATTTTCAATTGCAATTCAAATTTCTTATACAGCTCTATTGACATTGCTATTAAATATTTATAAGATTTTAAAAATTAAATCATGCAGATTCATTTTATTTTTAATTGCAATTTAAATTTCTTATACAGCTCTGTTGACAATGCCATAAAATATTTATGAGATTTAAAAAATTAAATCTCCATGCACATTCACATTTAAGTGTCATTATTCATGATAATATAGCGCAATATTTCTAGAATTGTATCTATCAAGCATATTTTTGAATCAATTTGACATTATAACATCAATCAACTACATTAGGCGGAAACAGCACCACTCTATTTCAAAAATATCTATTCTTTTAAAGAACAGAATCAAAATAACATCTATTAGATTGCCCTCTAACTTTTCACAGTATTTCTGATCACTATTGCTTGAAACTAAACAAGCAAACAAGGCATTATTACAAAAATATACTGCACTTTTCAAGACCTACACTCAATGATTCATTCAATTAAATTACAATGGTTTATTTAGTTACTCAATAAGTCACTTTTCTACTAAATTCAAATATCATACTCATTAGGTACTCAATTGTGAAAAATAGATTTTCTTACACTAATTTAGAATAACTGATTCAAGAGAAAGTTGTTCAATCTAGTTTCAACCTAATATGAACTACGAAAATTTGTCAATTATTGACTCAATTTATTTTTTAATAATTAATTTAATTTGTTGAAAGTTTAGGCCGGTATACAACTATTCAAGAATTAGTACAAAATAAAAGACAAGAGTAGAGTAGGCCTTCATGTAGAATTGTTCCAATTTGATAGATCTAGCATTTATTTATTTTAAGGGTACCTATATAGACTGGAATATAATATGTAGGTATCCTATATTCTATACCTTATGTGATTTAATAGTTAACTGTTGTAAACACCGAATGTTTCTAGACATCTAGACTTTATTCCTCCAATTCTAATATAAAGAGTTTGAACTAGTTCTAGACCTTTCAACTACAGTAACATCAATCCAATCATATCGATTGAAATTTTCTACTCTATTGTTTGGGAACATTTATTTTTCCTGACATTTATGAACATATTCAATAAATATTTGTGTACCTTATTCTAATTTTCAAAATTTAATAATTTAAAAATATTCCGTTAAATGATTGTCTTAGAACATCTTATTCTATTTAATATTATTCAGGGGTTATTCATATTATAAGGTAGGCCTTTTTAAGTAATGCAATAATAATGTTACATATACTGTGAAATTTTATCAAATACTGGTTTACGGAAAAAGCATAGGATTTGAAAATTGGTAATTAAATTAAGAATATTTAAAAAATTATTTGATATGAAACCATTAAAACACATTAAAAGATTGATGATTACAATAGTTTTTACAATTCATGATTTTGTATTGAGTAAACTTGAAATTTTAATTATTTTGGCTCATTTCAGGTACTGTTATTCTTTGGAATTAAATGCGAATTTTATCTCCAAAATAATTATATTATAATGGTGTGGAGAATGGAAGATAATTAATTGCAATCAATCGCGTTCAATATCAAGGACTCAGGTACATTTCTAAGAAAAATGTATTCTAAATACCATTTTATTTCTTACTATCATTATCCTTCATCTAGTACGCTTTATTTCTTACTATCCTTATCCTTCATTTAGTATTATTTACTTGCTAAACATTCATAAAGTAGATATTATCTATCTTTCTAAAATAGGTACTTTAAACACGGTATCCAATACAATTAAACATTGTATTTACCTATCAAGTAAACATTCAATATTATTTTAACATCAATATATTTTTAGACGATTATTAGACAACAATATTAATTTATTTATTATGCATTCATTAAAATTATGAAGTAATTATATACCTCTGACTACACATACCTGTGACTTTCATTGTTAGTTGTGAGTCATGGAATAATTATGATTTGTACTAGTTCCACTTATCAAATTTAATAATTGTTCATTTTCTCAACATTAAGCATGCAAAATATGATTCACAGCAGCCTAATTGACTTTATTTGATAAAATATGGTGGTGATAATTATGGTGTTTTAATTATTAATTTAGAATTTAGTTTAATCAAAGCTTCAACTTGACAGAGACATTTTTTGTAGGACATCTTTCATAGGAACCTATAATCTATAGAAAAATATGTTAAGAAAAAATATTTGGCAAGAGACTAATGTGAAATCATTCAACTAAATAGTACATTTTTAAAATTACGTTATTTTGATTATAGAAGGGTTTAATTTAAATTGAAGAATTAATCGTGTAAAAAATAAGGTTTTGTTATTGTAACTACTGTACAGAAAATAAATCAAGATCATGAGTTAAAGCTTTTTAATCACAAACAAAATAGAATCAACATTCAAACAATAATACAAGAAAATACATAACAAATGAGAAATCGTGACTTTTGTAATTCATAAAATGTGTAAGAATAATAGTCAGCATCAGTAATAGCAGATTCATTTATAAAATGAGAGGTAAAACTTGTGGTCCTTGTGTGCAAAAAAAGTACCATAATGTAAGTGAAAATGAGTATAATCAGAAGACTCCTGTACTGTACGTTATCAATTATGGTGCTATATCGAAGCTATAACTTTTACCGCCCGTTCAAAGAAGTCAAGTCACTAAAAATAAACCAATAAATCTATTTATTTAGCCAAAAATAGAGTCGTCGATATTGGGGAGGTGATAGTACTAAATGGTAACAATTATGACAACATGGAGATTGAAAATTTCATGCGGTGAATGTTTATCATGAACTATTTGAAGCCTTTAATTGGTATACAACATATCTTAAATCTCACGTATTGCTCCACAAATATGTACGTTTAAAATGGAATGTGGACTAGAGGTAATGAATCTAAGTGGAAAACCAAAATTACACGTGGAATGCATGAACTCTTTATAAAGTTGTTTTTATCAAAAAGTAGTAACAAGCATGAATGTTCAACAGCAACACAATTTTTTTCATCGATTAGTACTCCTAATTCGAAAATTATAATAATTAGGTTAATAACCAGTGACTCGACTTAATAAACGGACGAACTAACCTCATGACCCGTTTCATTACAACAAATTTGTGGGATTTGATATATGAACAATCATGAATCACCACATTCATTACTTCATCACCTGTTTTCATGCCTTAGAATAGAATCAGGGACCTATTCCATAATAAACGTCCTACAATACAGGAATAAGCTGCTCATGTACTACACGTTTAATTCATAGCTGTTAATGGTTTTTATTATTACAGGGTTTCAATTCTTTTATAAAGCAAGCCCCACTGATAGATATCACTTATCGTCACATTGACGATATTCATCATGAAACAATTCTGTCAATTCTTATGAAACATTGACGGTAAGATGATAAACAATTCAATCTCGTAGCTAGGCGCAGGGATTTGCTGTAATGGTAACGAGGTAACAAGGCCAGTGTAATTAAGTTGGATTAGTGACCGCTTTCGGCTGCGACAGCCGCTTCGTAGGTCATTGGTGACGCAGTCGCTCCATCATTTGGTCCAGCTGCTTGATGAAGGACTCCTCTTCCAGAAGGGACGCTTTTGTGAACGACATCGGAAGGTGCGGGGGGATGGCTACACGGTCTGCAACATTCGAAAATTGACAGTTTCGTGATGAAATTGATTCATGATAAAGCGATTCCGTTATAAAAAATTTGTTCAAAAACTAGTTGCCTGATAAGAGTTCTATGATAAAGCCGTTACATATAAAACGCTTGGAAACATCACTCGTTAGAAGATACTGTGTTAATCAAGGTTGAGGGAGCGGTTTAACTCGGTGGTCGCGCTGATAAGCTATCGCTTTGATAAGTCAAGAATCATGTGCCTGCTACTCATAAAGAAAAGAAGCACGCTAATGATAATAGTGGAAAACAAATTCAAATGGGACAAGCACATTAATCTATCAATTACCCGGATCAGGAAGCTTCTCTACAAATTCTATCAACTCCGTGAAATCCTCAGCTATGAGACATTAAAAACTGTTTATTTTTTAGTGCAATCAATTTTAAGATACGTCATAATTATCTGGGGAGCTACGAATTTTATACATGTTGAACCTCTCAAAAACGAATACAAGGCTTCAAGGAGAATCAATTCCCCACGAACATTCTTTTCAAGGACAGTAAAGTACTGAGTGTAAGACAACTCTACATCCAGGCTATCATCACGCGAATGAGGAGAAACAACGAACACATAAGACTGGCAGATCATAACCATCAAACAAGGCAGAGAAACACGCATTCAATAGTACCAAGGATGAACACTACATTTGGGCAAAGAAACTACATATATTTGGGACCAAAAATGTACAATTCAATACCAAGTTACATTAGGGAAGAATTCAATAGACACAGGTTCAAGAAAAGTTTATTTTCCTGGTTGGTTGATATTGGAGTGGAAAATTGTGAAAATTTAGTTAGACTGTAAATATTGAAACTATTTATTCTTCATTCTTCTCTTTACTGTTTTCATTTTTCTAAAAATAACCTTTCTTATTATTATCCTTAATAGAACATTAATATTTATCTACTAATTTCATAATTTTGTTTGTATTATAAATTTTTACTAATTTTATTATAAAAAAAACTTTAATCCCATATCAGTGTATGAAGTTTGTAAATAGTAATTATAACACGCAATAAGCAACTAATAACTTATACCCCAACACATATAGTTTATAGTGGGGTGTATATTTATTCATTGAAATTGCCATTTATTCATTGTTGAAACACCGCTGATTTATGTAGTTACATTACAATACTATATTATAAATATTCTAATGTTGCATTCAATCTTCATTGTAATTAATAAGTTTTCATAATATGTGAAATTTATTACATAATTAGCTGTTGTACTGTAATTTATTGTAGATTCGTGTATAAACCAGAATGTATTGTAACTTACTTGAATAAATAAATTTGAATTTTTTTGATAAAACAGTCACATGGAAAACGCGATAAATTTCATACAATAGGATATACTGTAACAATCCTCAGCGATAATTTACAGAACATGAAAAGAAATTAGGATAGATCATAGATGTTGACAATTTACTGGAAAATATATAGGCCTAGAACTATAATACAAAATACATATAATAGTCGAAACATACACATTCTATTGGAGATTGACGACATACAATAGAATAGAATGACTGCTTTTATATTTCCTAGAGAGCGAAGTTGGGGCACAATCTACACTCAATCTCATTCTCATACACTCACTTTTCCATTACAAGCCAATAATGATTGATATACCGAAAATTATTGTTGACATCTAGAATAATGGAATTGCTATGAATGATATTGACCTTGAACATCATACTAGATGACGAGAAGAAAAAGAGAAGCGTATCTAATATCAAAAAAATAATAGAAGCGCCAGCTGTTTATCAACAGGACATCATCTACAAAGAGAATACATCTAATCAAATACTTACTTTGTAATATACTCCGATTACGTTATCCGAATTATACGATTTGTTATAAATTTCGTTTCTCATATCTTCATGTTATTTCTCAAATATGGTGACAAATGCAGAATGTGAATGAATAAAAAAATCATGGATAAATTACAATATTTCATAATTTGTCTTTGACATCATTACTTTTTCATCATAGAAGGATAACTGATTTCAAATGGCAGTACTGTATTATTTGAATTGTTTGTTATAAACAGGTTCACAATGAATTCCTTTGTCACAATATATAGGGTGTTCTTACCCAGTTCTTATA
Organism: Nilaparvata lugens; assembly: GCF_014356525.2. Lineage (NCBI taxonomy): Eukaryota > Metazoa > Arthropoda > Insecta > Hemiptera > Delphacidae > Nilaparvata > Nilaparvata lugens. The sequence continues at coordinate 15,085,227 of NC_052509.1, read as the reverse complement.
GAATTCTTACCCAGCTGCGACTAGCATCAGACAAGGGAGTATACCTGTTTAAGAATAGAGGAGTTTGGATTAACTCTACTAGAAACTGCCCTATTTGTAATTACGGGGAATTAGAAACTCTAGAACATTTTTTGTTGCGCTGCCCCATGTATAGAGGATGTAGAATTCAATTTCTGGATATATATTGTCGAAATATAGTGAATAATGAGGACAGATTAATGGTATTACTGTCGAATCTGACGGAGGAAAAAATAAACAGAGTTTTCATCTATGTGATTAAAGCATTAGAAATAAGACAAATGATATGTGATCTTGTTTGAGTGATCAGAAGCTATTTATTCCTCATAGGGAATATTGTAACCTTTACCATCAAAATTGTGTAATATTGTTGTTTATTGTATATTGTTATGTAGAGAGTTTATTTTTTCACTATGTTTGTTGGCTCAACTCTATTTGTATGATTAATGTGAACAAATAAATTGATTATTATTATTATTATTATTATTATTATATAGGGTGTTCGAAAAGTCTCTGTGCACTTAATTATGGAAATGAAATGAACTATACATAATCATTTTGTATTTGATCATTTGTAGAAATACAAATTTGTAGAAATATATTTTGTAATAGTTTGGAGGCAGAATAGAACACTGACCCTGATAGAAGAGGCCGCTGGTGTTGTTGCAGGGTCGCTCGGCAATGGCGAGCCAGATGGCGGTGTCGGCGCCCTGCCTTGGTGTGCGCAGGCGCTGCTCGATGCGCGCCGCAAACTCAGGCTGCGCCGCGCGCATGCCCGGCGTGTCCACCCAGCCAGGGTGCATTGCCGCGCACAACACGTCCGGGTACTCCCTCGAGTACAACTCTGCCAGAGTCACCTATTACACATACATCACAACACATCAATACTATAGTGAGGTCCACATTATAATGGCAGTAATTGATTGACAATATTGTGTTGCTGTCCTTTTCTATCATTCTACAAAACGGACAGCGCTATCCCTTTCTAGCTCTGCAATGTTGTCAGTTTGCCAGAAATAATTATTTTTACTTTTGACAGTGACAATACCGATGTAAACAAACAATCTTCAGTCGCCATGTTTTTTCTTGATTCTAACAAAATACTTGAGTAGACAAGTCGTATAATTCATTTAAAAATGTATTTTTGTATGAATGAATAATCTTTAGATCTTACCGTATGAGAAACACGAATTATACATGTAATGACATTTTAAAAGTTTTGATAACTTTGACCATCCTAGACTTCGTCCATCCTCACAAACATGCTTCAGTTAGCCTACCGGTACCGGTATGTATCAAAAGATTATTTCATAATTATTATTTCCATTGAAATTATCTCATCATAAATAGAATTTCTATTTTGCTATAATTTTTAAGAGAAACTGAATTAGAATACCTTCATGAATGTAATTATTTTGACATGAAATTGATTATTTTATCAAAGAAAATGAAAACTAATATTAGATCAAGTGTAATGGGATGAATATTATTGAGTAACAGCTGTGTACACTCAGTGGCAAAATGGAGTCAAATATAGAGATTTGGCAACCCTGTTCTCCCATCTTTCTTCACTGCTATTATAACGTTGACCTCACTAGAGTTCCAATTCTATTCAATATCTAAATGACGATCTCCCCCAAATAATTTGGACTCGAACGTTGTTTTATTTGCAGACGATACTAGAGTGAGGGAGACTCACATTGTATAAGACTCTCTATTAGTTTAGAGACCAATCATGTAGGAGACTTTCGACATTGTCATGCGTCCCCGGCATGCGACCCACTTAACTGTCTAGTGTTGAAATTGAATTGAATTTAACACTTTTATCAGAGATATTGTGGAACTTCTCCATATTAAGATAAAGAAAGGAAAAAAGATGTTGTCGAATTCCACTATAACATGTGAATAAAAATGTTATAGTGGAATTCGACAACATCTTTTTTCCTTTCTTTTTTCCTTTCTTTATCTTAACTTGAATTGAATTTATTGTTCCCCGAGAGTAAGACTGGAATCCTCACAGAGAAAACTTGATATAGTCAAGGTCTATAAATACAGGTCATGACACTCGTGTTCCATATGGAGCGGCCATTATGTGGGGTCTTTATGGCGGTACATTTGAAATTCCAATCTGTTCATAACAAAATCATGCATTATGCTTTTAAGAAACAATATTCTAGTTCAGATAATATGTAAATTCAGGTTTTTGATTTTTTAATAATAAAATTCCAATAATAAATGGTTCAATAATTCATTTTTTATTATTAAAAATTGTTCTTATTCTTGTAACTTGTTATGATTCATAAGACATTGGGACAAAGGCTAACTTCATAAACAGTTTGAAGTTCCCAATCAATCAATTAAATCTAAAAATCAACAATTCAGTTCCTAGTTGGAATCTAAATATTATTATTCTGTCGGAAGAATTTATTTTACAATATTCAAAGCCAAGCAATATTCATCTATATAAATTCTGCTAGAATAGATGAACATAAATTAAGCATAAAAAATCAACAATCAACCTCAGCCCTATATAACCATGTGAAAAATACTGGTCATACAATAAATTTCGTGAATTCCAAACAAATAGCCAGCATTCGAGATTTTCAAGTCAGGATTGTGAGAGAGGCGTTGGAAATCGAAAAGCAAGGCTCTTTAAATAAAAGAGACGACAGCCTCAACGTGTCTCCCTTATGGAAGTTAATTTTGAATACCAAACGCCCAGTACCTGGTACAATGAAACCCGCTACAGCACCATTGTCACCAAAACAAGACAACTTTCCTGGAATTTCACTCACCCAACAGCGCCAGCACAAGCAAGTGGAGGGAGGGGGTAGGAGATATGCTCTTCGACCCAGAAAGAATACCTAGGACTCAGTGTGGATCTCGACGCCACCCTCAGAAGATGTCGTCTGCGATGGCGACGAAACGTCAGACTCAAGTAAGTCAAAACAAACGGATGTACCCGGTTAATTCTTTTACATATATATATATATATATATATATATATTATATATATATATATATATAAAAGCGAAATGGCACTCACTCACTGACTGACTGACTCACTCACTCGCAGAACTAAAAATCTACCGGACCAAAAACGTTCAAATTTGGTAGGTATGTTCAGTTGGCCCTTTAAAGGCGCACTAAGAAATCTTTTGGCAATATTTTAACTCTGTGGGTGGTTTTTAAGGGTTTTGAAGTTCGTCTTTTAGCATGTATATTCTTCTTCTTATTCTCTTAATTATAATTGGAAAATGTCCATACCATATGTTAATATAGAACTATAATCTAGAGAGAGTACCTCTTCGAAACAGTTGTTAACTGGTAACTAAATTAATAATTTTGTCAGGTTGGCATTAAGTTGAGTTGACTTTGTTAGGTTGGCACCAAGTAGAAGATTGAAATGCATTTTTTATAAAATTGATTGGGCACTGCAACTTCAATCACAGCTATTCCTGGTAATATTATATAACTAGCCGTCAGGCTCGCTTCCCTCGCCATATCCGTTCAGCCAGACGTTTAGTCTGGACTCCCGACTAGATCGTCCTAACATATGATAAAAATGCTCAAATGAAAAATGAAGGCGAGCCTGCTGATCTCATTCTTGGACGATCCAGTCGGGGGTCCAGGGGGCGTAGCCCCCTGGCTAGACGGATACGGCGAGAGAAGCGAGCCTGACGGCTAGTTGAACAATATAACAAAATAACACATCATGTTGTTCAATCTATAATGATAACAGCTGATAAATTTGAAAATTGGTTAACTAGAGCCCCATAAAATGGCGATTTTGCAATGTATCACGGGATTGTGTTATGACCTGTATTTATAGACCTTGGATTAAGTCTACTCACGGTGACGCCATCTGGGGGTCTATTGCATGTTAAAATACAAACTGATCGCACCAGTTGTCATCTGGTTATTAGAATAAGAAAGTATTAAACTATTACCTTGTATTTTTTTGCAACAGGGCCCTGGAGTACTGATACTCTGCATCCTCCCATCTTTAATAATTAACCTAGCTCTCCCAATTGTTTCACATCAATAAAAAAATTCGGCTGTAGTAAATGAGACTAAAGGCTGTAATAAGGTATTTATTTTGGTATTTCATCAAAATCGTCAGATTTTACAATTTGGTAACAATTTGTTTACAATTATTGTATTGGGAATGACGTGAGAAACAGTGAACTTCCACTATCCACTGTCTATATGTACCACTTCTATCTAACTGAGACATACAGTTCATTTGGAAATATCGAAACCCTTGAAGCAATATGATTAATGAAAATGATTGGCTAGTGTGTGACGCACCTGTTGCCGTTTGTGATTATCGTAGATGAGTGTGACGTCACCGGCTTTCATGCGCTGACACTGGATGTCTGTCACGTCCAATTTCTGCACCAACATTCCACCCGAAGACACAAATATCACTCTGCCTGGTTTCGCTCTGAAAATACAAGAATTACATTCATGCTGTAAATTAATATGAAAAGAACCGTGAATAAACTTTACTTCTCAATGCGTATCATAATTTTTATTTCTTCGCAGAAATATGAAATATTTATATATAACATTTGTTTAATAAGTATGATGGAAATTCTTCATAATTGAAAACACACTATTCTATTTGTCGACTCCACTTTTATTAATTTAACAACAGAACAGCAGTTTCCTGTTGAAATCAAAATATTTTTAGCTGTACTTAATAGAAGTGGAGTTAAAAAATAAAATAGTAAGTTTTCAAATATTTACAGCATTAAAATTAGGATTTTCGTTTAATAATTATTATTCAAATATCTATTTGATTTGAATTTCAACGACAAATCAGGCTTTGATAAAGCAATAAAACCATTGCTTTTTTGCTGGATGCCTACTACAAAGGAAACGAAGCACATCGAAGTTATTCAATATTTTTAGTGTCTGAAACTAGAAGTTTCTGTTACAAATACGTGAAATCTAAACTCAGGTTTACTGCATTAGAGATCATGTATGCTGTTAAACCAAAATGGAAAACAGCCAACGTTAAGAAAATTATTTGACTTTTTCAACGAGAATATTATGGTATGATGCAAACCTCTCTTATTATATGGAATTTAACTATACTCAATAACTTGATTACTACGTTAATTTTGAACTCACTCACTACACTCTCAAGTCTAAAAAGCTCTGTTGATGTATGCAGGCGTATAAACAAAAATGATAAAAGTTTTTAAACCAGAAGCTTCATGAGCAACCATCATTTTTATATTAATAAGTGTAACTACGTAAATACATGAAATTTGAATTTATAAATAAAATAAACTGAAAAGATCAGAGATAATTATTTTCTCACATTGTATTTTGTCTTATTTTAGTCAGTAGTTCATGATACTCAAGGACATAATTATATTAGCAAATTGCTCCTCAAGCACAGACATTAGCCCATGTGAGGAGCCTTCTTCATACTGTTTGTATTTATTGTACACTGCATGTGAACGAATAAGAATAAAATTCAATAAAAAAACTATTTTTAGATATTGCTGTTGTACTAGTTAGGCTGATCTACAGTTCAATCAATAAATCAGGCTGGATTTGATTTGATTTCACAACTAGATAAAGCAAAACTCATAAGGAAATTTGTTATCACACTTACTTATGCAATAGAGGAATAAGCTGCCTTGTAAGGATGTGAGGCGCCAGAACGTTTACGGCGAAATTTTTCTCAATGCCATCTGGATCAGTCTGTCGATTCGCTACCATTGAACCCGCATTATGTATCTGTAAATAAATATTTTTATATATTCAAATTTGATAACAATTTTCTAGTAATCATTCAACTTGATTTTAATAGCAATCGAGGAAAGTATTGTGCAATATACTTGAAAAAGAAAAGATGAGACAGAGGTGAGAATGTATCAAGAATCTTGAAAAATAAAAGCATTTTGAGAAATGAGAAGAGAAATATTAAAATATAAGATCGGGGGAAGAATTTTGAAAAAATGGATAGATAGGTGCCTTCATTATACGCTTCATAAATTATAAGCATTACAGGCGGATATGAGGCAATAAGAGCCCCCTCCCCCATCATTCACTTGACCCACTAGATAAGAGTTTGGATAAGAAGAAATCAGAAATATAAGAAAGAGATGAATAAGAATTTAGAAACAATTAGTTGAAAGTAAACGCGAAAAAAATATCAAAACTACTTCGAATTTTAATATTTACTACCAAACACAACACTGCCTTATAAATAAGATAGTGTAATAGTTATAGTATAAAATGTAATAGTTTATGAATTAATTGATGTCGAAACATGTCCTATAAATGGATAGGTTTCATTTAAGCTAATTAATAATCAGAATTAGTTTTTAGGTCAATAGAGCTCTACCCCGCTCATTCAACACAATGTAGCTTAGCTTCTAAAAAATGTTTCAATTCAAAGAACGATTTTTACCAGCACATCAAGTTTTCCTGTTTGGTCTCTGAAGTCTTGCGCAAATCGAAACACATTTCTGGGCTGCGATAAATCAACAAGGTGAAGGTGGATATCCTGTAAAGAAAGAAACCAATCAATTTCATAGTAACTACGGAGCATTCTACTATAATCTATTAAAAAACTATACTATACACCCTACTAAACAGTAGTAAATTGTCTTACTTGACCCAAATTTTCTGTAACAATTATATAATTTTAGTACAATTTGACACTACAGTACACGAAGTATATTATGAAGTGGAACAACACCACAAAAAGTCCTGGGTAGTCTCATTTTGTAAGAAAACGAGCAAGACTTAATCAATATTTGACTGTAAAATTATTTTAATTAGAATGATTCATATAAATATATTTCTGTAACTTAGGCCTTGTTAGAACAACATTTTTATAAAACTTGTAACAGAAAACATTTTCATAGAATGAATATACTATGTATTATTAATCGATTTACATACAGGTTCAACCTGTAATCATTGGCTTGATTTATTCTGTTATAAAAAGGCAATATGGATGAATATCAACATACTTAGCTACATATTGAAGATAGAGCATATTGAAATTTGTAACTGTAGATACTTTGATTGAAGCTGAGCATAAATCCGAATACATATTCTAAACAGTACTCTCAAAATGTGAAATGAAGCGAAAGTTACAATGGAAAATTATTATACCACTACCGATAGATGCCATTTAAGACACACAACAATGTGAAAAGCTCTCACTTGAACGAAAAATTTACTAGCTGATTATAACTATATCATTGAAAACGAAAATAAAACTCATCAAAAGTTGATTTAATTCTATCTAAGATTTAGTTGTAGAAGCAAATGGCAGCAAAAATGTATCACACATGAAACCTGAGAACGAAAAATTTAAGACTAATATAGCTACTGTGCCTAATATAGAAAAAGTGCAAGAACGCAAGGTTTGTAAACATTAAGTTTGGGATTAGCAGTTTTATCAAACAAGACACTTTCAATAAGGCGTTCCTCAGCATTCAAATAAATGCGAAGCAGTGCAGTGGTAAATATAATAATATTTAGCAAAAGAAGAATAAGAGTCGCTTTCTCCAAACTTTGTTCAACTATTAGAACTATTAAACCAATGTATGGTTACATTTATCATAATATATTTCAATTGAGTCAGCTAAGGGTTTAAACTAGAATTAAAGTTCAACTTTTGTGGAGTAAGTTTCCCTTAGTGATTCAAGGCAATATATCTATAATATCTATTATCCTATTTTTATTTGCTCTTTATCTGCAGTTATTTTAATCTAAAAAATAAATATTATGGAACCCCATACAGTTTTTACTGATGTTACTTGAATTATTTATTCATTCAACAGTTGATAGTACCAAAATATTTTCCTGTTTAAATGTAGACAGTGCTGTTGTATTCATTCAAGAATGATAACAAATATAGGCTTACTGTATATTCATATCAATTTCTAAATTGAAAATGAAAACACAAATTTGAAATTGTCAACCACTTTTTAAAAACCACTTTTTAAAAAGTGGTTGACAATTTCAAATTTGTGTTTTCATTATGGAAAAGTACCACAACATCACTCACAACACAACTGTAAAATTTCTTAATTGTTAAGTAACATTCCTAAATTGGGAATATCGATTCTGGATCCAAAATTTAGTTTCAGTGTCAATAAATTTACACATCTAAGTGTGGAAAATAGTTTCAAAACTTCAACTAAAACTGAATTTTTATCAACATTAATGTATTTTACACTGATGGTATGCGGTTCTATCTTTAGTTACATTATCATTTGTCTATTGTTAACTGTTATTTATGATCTACTGTTTAATCACTTGAATCCGACGATAAGCTTTTAAAATAATTCAGAAATGAAATATTTAAAGCAAATAATTCAACAGAGTGAATTAATAAAGTGCAACATTCAATCAATACAATACCAATTTGACTTGAATGATAATAAGTTACAGCAATTACAAGTGAATTGTATGATAATAATGATATAATTGAACATGTTATTTATGAATGATTCATTTTATGATCTACTGTTTAACCACTTGAATCCGATAAGCTTTAAAAATAATTCATAAATGAAATATTTAAAGAGCAAATAATGCAACACGAGTGAATTGATAAAGTGCAACATACTAGCATAGACTACATACAATTCAATGCAAAATACCAATTTGACTTTGGTGATGATAAGTTACCGCAATATTACAAGTGAATAATAATGATAATAATTGAGCATGATTATGACAGCTGAAGTTGAAACTTTATTGAAATTCATGCACAATAAATTATATGAGTTTTCAACATAAATCGCCCTTAAATAGAAATAAAGTTGAGTATTACAGAGTTGAACCTTATCTTACAGTTTTTATAAACTTGCTAAAGTGTAACATTTTTATGAATGCACAGGAAATAAGTTTATCCCTGTTTAATATACGAATATATAAAAACCAAAATACGGCTGAAATTCTCCAAGTAAGATAGAGTTTCTACATTCTGATGAAAATAAAGTAGTAATATTTTTATAAACAATTGTGCAATATAGTATTTCATTATAATATATTCAATATTTATCTTCTTCCACCTTCCGAGATGCTCACAATGAAAGTTCATCTGAAATTTTTAATATTAAATAATCTATACTGATATTTAATTTGATTTCTTGATTTAAAGTGTTTTGTATGATAACTTCTAAAGCTATCACAGTTGAGTTACTTACTGTAATGAAAAAATGTTGAAGTAATGTAAGTAAAGTATGATGTAAATGTGAATTGAACCAGGAATATCAAACCACGAATATAAAAACCAAATGTATTCATTTACATGGAAGATGAATAAAAATGATTCTGCTTGTTTATTTATTTATTTATGGAGACAACAGGAAACCTCATTTTGTCTCCCTTACAAAACAACATACAATTGTTCAACAGGTCTAGAGTTGAACACGAGCAGAAAAAAACGTACATGACAATCCATGAAAATTACCCGTTTTATTCAGAAGTATTAACTAGAAATCTACCAAATTCAATTCAAACAAAATAATATTGTGATATTGTAGTTGCAGTGTAATCATTCTCAGTAATATGTAATTAATTCGATTCATAGTAAAATGGTAATAGATTATCACAATAATAATGCAAATAAAATATTGTTTTGTAGAGAATTTTATAGGTACCTAGTATACTATCAAACATTGAAAGTTTAACTTACCCCAAAAAATGATATCAACTGATTGAAGATATAAATTTTATGAGATATAGATATGTATGAATTATAAAGAACATAATTACTGAACATCGAAAGCAAGAACATCAATCTATATCATAGAGAGGTTGACACTGATGAATGAACATACACACACAATTGAATTCAATGAAAATCAACCGTTTTACAGAGAAGTGGACACCAAACATACACAAAAATTGAACTCAAACAAACATTGCCAACAAATAAACTTAGATGTTGACTAAAATTATGAATATTTTTGACAAACACAGTGCAACGTTGAAGAGAGCTGAACATTTATACAGAGCGATAGAGCGTTTATAGAAGATGAGAGACAACATCATTGAGAAGATGCCGCAACATCTACCTGATTTGCAGTTTCATTCATTGATTCTACCTGATTGCCGGTTTCATTCATGATGGTCGTTTGCACGTGTTCACCTCTTTGGTGATTCTTACACACCATGTGCACGGTTCCTCCACGGCGAGCTATTTCGCAAGCGATCGCCTGCCCTATTCCGCTGTTCGCTCCTGTTTTTAGCAACACACACACTCAACTAAACACTACTTTCATTACAATATTAATTTACCAGATACTGTCATTTTAATACATATTTTGATAAATTATTTGTCAATAACTCACATTTTTTCCTTCATTCCTACTGGTATTTTCTGGACTAATATTAAACTACTAACTTGCCATAACTCCATTGATATATCAATTTAGTACAGTTTTTTGTCGAAATAACACTAAAAATATGAGCATTGCTTGATAATATACGACTTGTCAGGAATTCAATATTTTTTGGCCTGACATTGATCTCAACAATATGTACATTTTAGAGGGTTTAGACTTACCAGGGCAAGTTAATTAGTTAATTACTATAAACGATGTAGTTATATTTTAATTTTCGATGTTAGTGATATGTTTAACGTTGATAACGAAAGTTTTGTACGCAAGTATCAAGCTACATTTCGCCACGTTTACGCGACGCTTGTGAATAGTCTTGTTGATTGAAATTTACAATTCAGTTTAAGTTTTCAATTATTTCATAATACGAGGAACGATTGGAAACATTTTTTGTATTGTGATAACGCGGTTACTATAACACTGAGTGTCGGTTGCACAAAAGCCGGTTAAATTTCAACTGTGATCAACTTTACGAGAACCAATCAGAGAAGCCGTCTTTTAAAAAATGGCGTAAAGTTGGCGTAAAGAAACGGCGTCTTTTAAATTTTAAACGTGATCTACTTTACGAGAACCAATCAGAGAAGCCGTCTTTTAAAAAACCTCGTTAAAATTTAACCGGCTTTTGTGCAACCGGGCCCGAGTCTCACCTACAGTAAGAGTATTGCAACAGAATACTTAAATTTGGTGTCTCCTTCATTTGGCATTTTTGTCCAAGAAGAAGTAGATTTCATGGAAGTCTTGATCCCTCCATTATCTAATCTGATTGCAGTATTGCGATCAATAGCTAGCATTGTACAATGACTCCGGCTAGTCTTCTTGATTGTCTAGTCGTCTGAATCTACACAACTATGATAAATCTCGACTAGAAACTTGTAAACGGATTTTACCCTAGTCAACTAGCTGCTAGACAACTGAACTGTACGTATTGTCTAAACGCTACATTAGTCTTATACTGTTAATTTGCTTGATACTTGCTGATATAATAATTGACTAGTTGATGTAAAAAGCATGTGTTATAAATGAAAAACGACCTAACAACTGCACCAACATTAAAAAAAAGTTATTCAACATTTTTCTTACGTTCCAGTTAGTAATGTAAATGAGGAATCGAATAGGAGACTAAAAGTTAGTAGATTTAACAGATCAATGAAATTTAATAAACAAGTTATAATCTATATGCGACTGGTAAAATAAATTCGAACTGCCATGGCAGTCCCTTAATTTAATAATAACTTGGCTTATTGAGAATGGTAACCGATCAATGTTAATGAATTTTGAAGCCGTGCATTGAATTTTTAAACAGCTTCATTGCTTACTGATAGAACGCTATATAACATTAAATATCTAGGCATGTACAAGATTCAAACGTTTATTGCAGAGAGTACATAACCTAGATTTTGCAGAATGCAAAAGCAATGTCTAAAAATGTCTAACTGTCGCAACGTAGAATTTCAAATGCACATGCGCTGGTAACCCAGCTGATAGCCTATAGTTGATTTGAAAAAAGTAATGGTTGACCTATTTAGTAAAGAGTTGGTTGTCAAGTTTCAATTATTTTCTAATTATTTTTGATATTCAGATGAATTTTTGTTATTGAATTGATGATTTACAATGACTAATCAACTTCGTAATAATTGTAGTTGACGAAACACCCACCTGGAGCGCTAAACATTGGAAGAAAGTTACGACATTTAGATGCTTGAGTAGAAAGCACTGCCTGGGGTTTCTGCTCCTCTAATCAGCTAGGCACATGCGCGGGTTTTTGGATGGTTCAGTTTGGCGCGGAATTCAAATTTGTTAATTGACTGAGCGAAGTGAGGTCTAAGATTCAAGTCGACAGTTTGGCATTTCTCTTAATGTTTAAATGTTTATATGTTGCGCATTTACGGCGAAACGCGGTAATAGATTTTCATTAAATTTGACTGGTATGTTCAATTTTTAATTGCGCGTCGACGTATATATAAAGTTTTTGGAAATATTGCATTTCAAGGATACTGTAATATAAAAGGAAAAATGAGCCTCCTTCATACGTCAATATAAGAGTAAAAATCTGGTGTGGCGCACTCACACAACTTTCCTTGCCGTTACGCTAGTGTTCTCGCGCATCTCAAGTCTACTATTCAAAGATATGAGACAGCTGGTGATAGGTCAATAACGCTGGAGACACTCGAGGTCTGCTATCTCTTCTTAGTAATGATTTAATAGAACCAACAGTTTGCAATTTAATAATCACATTTTCTCTAATTTCAAGCTTATTTCCAATTTTAGGTGGAAATGTTACTGGACATTAATTGCAGAGATTTTCATGCTCGATCTTTTCCACTTGAAATTTTCCGTTTAAATTGTATATGAAGGCTGATAATTGAGAATCTAAGATCAAACTTTGAATAGATGGGGCGGAGCTCCTGAAATTTCTACAGATATAGGACTTGTTGCAGTTGATAGAGCTTATCAATGACTATTTCAGGTGTGAATTTGATCAAAATCGTTGGAGCCGTTTTCGATAAATTGCGAAAAACCCTGTTTTTGACAACATTTTCGCCTTTTTAGCCGCCATCTTGGATTGCATTTGATCGAAATTGTTCGTGTCGGATCATTATAGTGTAAGGACCTTAAGTTCTGAATTTCAAGTCATTCCGTTAATTGGGAGATGAGATATCGTGTACACAGACGCACACACACACACACACACACACACACACACACACACACCCAAAAACCACTTTTTCGGACTCAGGGGACCTTGAAACGTATAGAATTTCAGAAATTGGGGTACATTATTTTTTTCGGAAAGCAATACTTTCCTTACCTATGGTAATAGGGCAAGGAAATTAAAAATCAGACTATAGAATTATTCATCATAAATCAGCTGACAAGTGATTACACAGATGTGTGGAGAAGCCAGTGTATTGCTGTATTTCCATACAGTAAGGTCTATAGTCTATAGTTTCAATCAGGTACTTGTGGATGAGATTACTGCGTGAGGTCTACTGTTCACAGAACTACTAGTATTATTGAATTTTAATTTTATAGTCAACGAGTTTTCTATAATATTCATTTGCTATGATACTAATATTACACAGTACGGCATGTAATATTACACAGTCTATGCATAATATGTAAACCGCTGCTTACTTTTCACTAGTCAATACCTGGTGCCCAATTAAATGATAAATTTCAATTATTTCTGAGAAACTTTCTCGCTTTCATCACCCACTTATCTTTTGAAGAAAAAATTGTTTCTAGTATGTCGAAAATTTCAGACCTCTTTATTTAATAAAAATAATCCAGACCCCAATAAGTAGACATTCTCCCTGTTATTTTTATGTAAATTTCTTACGAATTAAGATGCCCCATGATCCTAAGAGAAATAATAGGCTATTTCCTTTCAATCCTTCAACCATGAAACTTTTTTAGCACTGCTGAGAATTCGGGGATGATATTCTAAATCCAATCCTGACGTTGAATTGGAAATTTGAGAAAGTTGCAATTTTCAACTATTTGACAACTTTGTAATAATTTCTTCTGATGGAGGGCCAAGTCTCAACTTATTTTATACAGACTTTTTTATAATATTGGGGCTCCTATATCCACAGTATATAGAAGAATATTATATAAAGAAGTATATTTTCATCTTAATACAGTGCTCCTATCCTTGTATATCATTCGACAAAGCAGATAGTGCTATCCTTTTCTAGCTCCGCGACGTTGCCAGAGATAGTTTTTAACAATGTGGAAATATAATTACCACTAATTTAAAAAATGTAATCTCAATAATTTTGAAAATTTATTATTTAAACATTTAACAAAATTAATTTATTCACTTGACGAATAAAATATAATTGCTGTTCTCCTATTTTTTCCACTGTCATTTTAACGTGCACCTCACTATAGTACAATAGTACTTAGTTCCGCCTAGTACATATTTTAGCCAGCCTAATGTCTACCAATAATAACTGCATATTATTATAGTATATCAATATATTATTTTTGAATATTGTGATAGAGTGGAAACTACTGGCGAAACTTCGCCAAATCATCAAATCAAAATTCATCCTATTCTATTTTGTATAGAATTTATGTTTGTGAAATGTATTCTGAATGGAAATAAATTTGATTTGATTTGTATAATGACTGTTAGTCGGGAGAGGGAAGGATTAAATGGTTTACAAAAAGGGATAAACATACAAAGTGTATACTCAGTTGAGTACCACCATAGAAAAATAGAAACCACAAACTATCCTCTTTGGTACTACTACTTTGCCTGATTAATTTTAATTAGAAATTATAATTTTTTACAGGGATGACATAATTGCATCATCAACTTTGCCATTCGAATCCCAATGGAAATGGCTTTCTCCAAATTATATAGTGCAAGTAATTACTCAGTCTCATTTAGAGCAAGCTATGCAGAAGCAATAAGGATACCAACCACAAAGCAGTGATGAGCTTTTAGTTTCAGCTTCAGTCAAGCTTTCTACTGGAAGTAACTGCTGATTATAAGTATAGTAAGTAAGGAAGTACTTTTAACAGGAAGTAACTGCTGATTATAAGTATAGTAAGTAAGGAAGTACTTTTAACAGGAAGTAACTGCTGATTATAAGTATAATAGTACCGTGTAGTACAGTATTCAATGAACTCGTCAATTGTTTTATAAAGAATTACAAAATTGTGGCAGGTAGAAGTCAGTGTTATAGTGAGATTTGAAAATAAATGTAGCTACTAGAATGGAAAGAGGAAGAAACATGAACCCTCATTTCAAGGACTTTCGTGAGAATACGTCGTTGCATGGCGTGAAATACATAGGTGATCCTAACCGTCACTGGATGGGGGCGTTGTTTTTAGTGTTAAGTTGTGACAAGTTTCATCATCTCCTTGTTGATCACCAAATGAAATGGAGAGAAACGCCTATGACAATTGAATTGTCAAACACTCTTCACCACATATCAACACTGCCGGTCCCCGCTATCACTGTGTATGTAGTTCACTATCTATATCGAACAAAACAGTTGAATCTTTCATCAATAATACTAGAAATGATTTTGGCTTTTTGAAAAATATAGCGGATAATTTAGGTATGACTATTGAAGCGTTTAATAAAACATACAACATGACTTCCGATCGCAATAGTGAAAATAGATTTCTTCTGTCCAATTCAATCCTAGAGAACATACTCCTGGATGTTGATTTTGAAAACTTAGTAAACATTATAGATAATCATCCAATACTGTGTTTTGCAACCTACACCTTCATAGGGCTGTGCTTTTCTTGCAACATGGCTCCACCCTCAAAAATCTACAAAATCAACGCAGTGCGAAACTTACTCCGTAAAGATAATGATGCGTATGACCCAAAACAGTTATATACCGTACTGAATACAAGTTTCAATTGAACACTATGCAATGCACGGCTTACCTTCGTTTCAAGTGAATGTCACAGATCTACAAAATATTTTCTCCTGGAAATCAGAACATCCATCTCTAGTAAAGCGTTCAAATACACAGTATTTATTTTTTATAGAATATAAATCTTATAATATAAAAAGTGACAGTGCAACACCCATTTTCACAATCCACAATCCTTGGGACATCCCCAACCCGTCCATGAGATGGCATCACCTTAACAAATTTAAAAGTTTTCGGATAAATATAGAGCCTGAATTAATCCTTCACTTTCCAAAAGACGAAGGAGATTTTCTATACAATGTTGAACCCACCCGTCAATGCTACAATACAACCGAAAAAACATTGGACTCAATATCACACTTATCAGAATTGTTTGATAGAGTGCTCCATCAAAAGAGCATTGCAAAAATGCGGAAGTGTTTTGTATTACATGCCACATAATGAGTCAACACACATATGCTCATATCAGGGCAGTTCTTGAGCTTTAGATGTTGCCTTTGAACAGTTTTTACAACGCAAATAACGAAAGAGACTCTGGAAGTTCTTGCAACTGTCTGCCATCCTGTAACTTCACTGAATACAAGGTGATATCATTTGAATCATACTCTGCCAATACTATTTCTCCCTCTTTTTCTGTAATAAACGAGCTTGAACTTGTATTTAGGGACAATTGTTTCCATCCGAAAATTTGTACATACACGTACAACAACTACAAGATGATCGATGCCACCGTTGTCTACTTAGATGCGTTTCTAGGAATAAGTTTGATGACATTAGCTGAAATTCTCTACTATTTCTTGTTATATGTTATTGCCTATTTAAAAGAAAAATTGGACAAAAGCTAGTTGAATTCATTCATTTCTTAAATGATGTGATGTTCGATTGTTTGTATACAAAGCTATATAGTTGTAGCTATAGCTGGAACCTCCTGCAAGTATTCGTTAAAAATTGTTAGTTTGGTTGTAAAACAATAAACTACATAATGTAAAGCATAGGTATGATTTTGTAACCTGCCTGTAAAAATAATAATTCTTGATTAAGCATTTTTCTTAAAACTTGATTTCTTGTTGGATGTTGTAATATTTTGATTGTTTGTAGAAGAAATATCTCAAAAGTGTTTGCCAAATTTGTTAGTTTGAAAGTAAAATTATTGTAGGACTATTTAAATTGTCTTAGAATAAGTATTCTTGTGTATTGAGTCATTTTTTTCTAAAAGATAATTATTGCTCTGTTGCATATCCATACTTTTTTCACTGTTAAAATTAAGCTTGAATTTAAAAAAAACACTTTTGGAGTGAAATGCATTTACTTTTGTAGTGGCGATTGTTTATTAGACCTGTTGTTGGTCATCATCAGACTGTGGGAATTTTGTAGATCGTCACTACAAAAGTAAGTGCATTTCACTCCAAAAGTGTTTTTTTCAAATTCAAGTTTGATAATTATTGGTTGACAATTTTGATTGTTTGTAGCTGAAGCTTTAAGCTCTTGAAAATGTTTATCGAGTTATCATTTTGATAGAAGTAATTGTAGCCTTCTTGTAATTTTGAGAACTACCATTGAAAAGTCATTGCAATACATTATTGATGTCATTTTTGTAAGATAAATGTTATTCTATACCTAGTAGGTTAGTATAGGTGCTTTATTTATCTTTATTTAAACGAAATACACAGATGGAATAAACTTGAAAATGTGTTGAAGTTTAATATTTTTTGAAATATATTATTTTTGACTACATATAGGTATACAGTATTATAATTTTACCTCAACAGTTTTGCTTTTCAGTTACTGGTGCTATTCAGTCAATACCTACAAAAATATGCAGCAACATTTATTTATTCTTAATTTTTACAAATACAATATTAAATTCAAGTTCATCGTAATTATTTGCACATGGGATCAATCATCAGTCGTTTCTCAACTACTGCCATTTCTAATTCGGGCTGTAAATTCACTTTACACCTATTGTAAAAAGACCTCTTCATCTCTGCGGATTTTCCATGGAATGTTAATGCTAATTCTTCTAGTCTGGGTGTTCTATGGCCATAAATAGATGATGTTCTTACCGGCACAACTCTCTTTCTTTCCTGCAGTAAAAATAATACGATACAACAATAGAATAATGCAAAATAAGTATTAGGAAAAAATAAATTATATTACTGTACCAGGACCTCTTATCCTATAATTTAATACTATATACCGATGTACCATATATTATAGCAGTTGATCCTGATACTGCCTTTTATGTAGTTGAACTTTCAATAAAACGCTATAAGCGCTTGTTGACTTGAAAAACTTAAAACATTTCAAATTCTAATCCAGTCTGGAAAGCATGACAACAAAATTACAATAAATATTTTAGAATTATCACCAGTCAGCATCAATCAAAAGCAGTTGTTTTTCCCTCCACAATCTATATTTTTCTAGACAAAATCAACTGAAATTGATTACGCTGGATACGGTACTCTGGAATTTTAAACTTTATTTTCATGTTATCAAATTCCAAACACAATAAATGAGGCAATTTTTTGTAGGGTACGTTCGGATGTAATTATTGTGTATAGATGTAAGTTACACCTTACCTCTTCATGAATACTATTCTGAAACCTGGTCGGTCGAAACCGATCACATCTTTGAGACTTTTTATCAAAATCCAAATTTGGATGATAGAAATGATCGTAGAGAGGTCTATTGACTATATCGTCTTTCCTGGAATGCTCGCCAAAGTACTCTATCTCAATGCTTTTTGTTCTAAGAGCCTGTAATCAACATGGGTTTTTAAAAATAAATTATAATTAAATTCTATTTATCGCTCTGGTTGTGGAAAAATTACAATCAGAAGAGCTTATTATTTTAAAAAGAAAGCTCATCTCAACATTTGTGAAAAAACATTTACAAATAGATTCAACTTTATCATGAATAATAATTCAAATTCTTTTTTTTTGTCTACCTCTGTATATACTGTACATTGGGAAATATCAGGTGAGGTGGAAATATACATTTTATAAATTTGTGTAATGAAATTTTGTCCAACTATTCCTGACTATGAATGTGGATGCCTGCAACTGATTTACTTTTATCTACATAATAAGAAATATTGAAATAATTCTCTGATATAGGTACTGAACAACATGAATTGCAATGTTTCTTCTCGCTTCAATAGAGTTGATTGCATTGTCAAGCTTATTTGAACTATCTATGACAGTATAGATAAAGAAGCCCAAATATTTGGATTCATACGGTAATTTTCCTAAGAGATTAAAGTCAAACATATCAGTATTTTATAAGAAAGTATTTAATGTGATTGAATAAATAAATTTAAAAAAAAATAATCTCTTAGTTATTATAGATCACCAAGGTGGAAAAAATTATGTAAAATCATTCTATGAATAAAAAATTCTTATGACTGATCCCTATGATTATCATCATATTTCTTTGGAGGTGGACCAATAGTATAGACATAGACCAATGTACCTAGAATACAATGTATTCTAGATACCTTTGTATAGACCAAGGTAGACAAATATTACCAGTACCTTGAATACATTCTAGGTACGCTACATATTATTGGATATTACGTTTTTTATACTACGGTACCTCTGATAATATTATGTTATTCGCTCACCAGAAAAACAAACAAATCCAATCACTCACCTGATCCATTAAAAGCCTACTATTTTCAGTAATATTGAACATTTTTATTAAATATCCCTGAGTCTGTGCAGGAGAGAATTCCGGATTATATTTTTTCTTATTTGAGTCTGCGCCTTTTAATCCAGCCATCACTGAATATTTTTTTCCAAGATACAGTATACTTTACAATTTGGAATTACTTATCCAATTTGACTCTTTCAACTTTATATTATAAACTTAAATATTTGTTTGTTTTGATTCCATGTGTATTGGCATGACACAACTATTTATGATTTTACAGTCTTGACGTCATCATTGAATAATATTTTTTCACAATATCACGCAAGAAAAATTATTATTGTTAAATGGAGAAATGATTATTTTTCATATTGGAGAGGAGCTACATACATAATAAAATTATATATATATACTTATATATTATAAAATTATGAGAAAAGGCTGCTTTTTCATGTGATTGATATTAATAATTAAGTTTTTAAATTATTGTATAATACAAGATTAAAAGATTAATTTTATATTATTATACTGTGTCATTGACTATTACTGTATTGAGAATTCAATTGAACTACTGTACAGATAGGGTTGCCACCTTTTTTTAAGAGAAATAAAGTACATTGGTAATCACAGGCCTAAAAAATATAGTGCATTAGGTTTAAATAAAGTACATGTCATTTCTACCTGTATATTCAAAAAATATAGTTCTTTGTGGCATTCTTATATACTCACAAGAATACACATATTGACATGAATATCACTGATTACTATTAGAATCCATTATAATTATTCTATTAATAATGAATAATGATAGAATAATTCGATTTATCCAAATAAGAACATGATAGCTTGGAAAGTTATTGATTACATACTGGTATGATGAAAATAATCATAAATCATTAAAAAGATAAATTTATTTCATTTCTTACAAAGCACATGCTCATACAGAAAAATTGTTTTATATAAAATGAAAAAACATAATTATAATTTGTTTTATTTAATCCAAAAAGTTTTAGTGTTGGTCATCTAAATTCAAAATGTAAGTTTTACGCCTTGAAAAAATGCATAATATTGTTACTCTTCAACAATTTAATCAACTCTAGACTATTGCAAAATAATTTGAGGTACCGTACACAAGATTAAGAAATTCAATGCAAAAAAATTTCACCTTTCTGGCCAAAAATATGTGTAGCTACTCCTCAAAATACAATTTTTAATGATTCATTCAAAAATAAAGTATCCTTTATTTATATGAAATATTTTAAAAGAACGACCGCTTTCAGCTTATTTTAGCCATTTTCAAATTCAAATGAATAAATAAATAAAAAGGTATTGACTAATTTATGTAGCCTACATATAAGACTATCCTCCATATTATATTTTATTTCTTGGTTTGCATTATTTTATCAAAAATGGTATTATCTAAATAGAATTGAATGATATTTATTGCTGGTTTATTACTATTAAATTTTGCTGTAGTGTGCTGTGATATAAAATATTCTTTTACATCAATTTAATTTACTGCTTTTGCTTCCAACGTTTAAAATCTTCATATTAGCATTCATATCAATATTTATATATTTATTTTATTTATTTATTTATTTATCACATTGTGTACAAATACTTAACATGAGGAAAGGCACAACAGGCTCATGCCCAAAACTGTCCCATTTCCAATTTATACTTTACTGTCCAAATCAAAAGGTTGGTTATGTCACTTTCACTTTTCAAAATACAATTTACGCTCTTCAATACTCAGATAAGCAAGCAAATTTTAAATCAAATAAATACTATAAGAGTCTAGAATCAAAAAATCTAGAAATTATTCAAAAAGTCTAAATTTTGAATAATGAAACTTTAATAAATTTTCAGTGTTGTGAAGATGATGTTGTGGTAAATATACATGTTGAATGAAAACAAAAATATACTTATGGTTTTCTTCTATCAAGTGCTCCACAAGGCTGATTAATGAGTAGTATTTTTTTTTTTTATTTTACAGCTTCAATGTGCTCCTGGAGAAAATAAATTAAGGGTGCATCATGTTTTTGATAACTTTTATAAGTAGCCCATGCAAATATAGTAATTTTGAATGGATATTCAAAATACAATACATGAGTATAATTTAATACAAAATGAGTTTGATAATGAATTTTTAATTTAATAAAAAATCAATTAGTTATTCTTGAAAATAAATTTCTTATTGCTTTTGGCCATCATTAATAAATAATTGTTACTGGTGAAGTGTTGCAAAGCATCTTTGCAATCAACATTCAAATTGAAATAAATCATTAGTTCATTATTTCTTATGAGATTCAAAGATGCTTTACTCCTCTCATCTCTCCACTTATTATTCATCACCGAAAAAACCCTTTCCACAAATGCTGAAGTGGCAGGGATAGAGAGTAAATATGAAACCACTTTATACAAATTCTTGAACTCATCAGAATCACATGCAGTGAAAAAATGTAGCCAATATTTAGTTTAAATCTGACAGTCTCCGCTACTCTACTATCCTAAAATGTTTTGATTTCCTCGTACTTTATTAAGCAAAATAAAGTATTTTTGCGTACTTTTTGTTGCTTACAATGTATAAAGTACAAGACCTCCAAATAAAGTACATTACTTTATTATATAGTACGGGTAGCAACCCATGTACAGAGGCCAATTGAGTTGCGCTTAGTTTGAACATAAACCTAATAATATATTATTGTACAAAATGCGTTTATATTTCAGCAAAACAAGTAATGTAGTTGAATAGTGTGAATTACTGCAATAAACATATAATTAATTACTAAAACAAAACCGCATTGCATCATATTCAAGTACCTACTGAATAATATTTTTAGCGGATAATATTACACTTATTTGTGTTTATTTTGTTAATTTGAACTATTTTGAAAAAAGCGCCAAATTTACCAGTCTACTTTTCAGCCAATCACAACTAATGGCACTGGTGCATTCTGGTCTTTGGTCTCCTTTCGGTTTTCGTTTCGTACGTTGTGAAAATGGCGGACGGTGTGTCGAGTTTTATTTTACATCTCAAAAACATTTTTTACTCAGAATTAGGTAAGTTTGTTTATTAAATACCTACTATGTTTCATAGGCTTGATTATCTTATTGTTGCTAAGTATTTCTTTATAATAGTCTGATAACATTATGTTCTGTCAAATCGTTGGGTGGGGCGAAACGTCCAGAACACGTGTTTTGAAAATTTGTCTGCAGTTTTTAAGACCCAAGTCTTTTACATTACAATAAATTCAACTGTTTTGTATAAATTCATGTAGTTATCGATATATTTTTTAGTTCTTATAAGACGTTTCAACGTTTGAGCTTTTGCCTATTCTAAATAAAGTCTGGTGTTGT
This sequence comes from Nilaparvata lugens, assembly GCF_014356525.2. NCBI lineage: Eukaryota > Metazoa > Arthropoda > Insecta > Hemiptera > Delphacidae > Nilaparvata > Nilaparvata lugens. The sequence continues at coordinate 15,062,405 of NC_052509.1, read as the reverse complement.
CTATCGTCTAACCTAAGTTTGAGTAGCCTATGGAATCAAATCAAATCTTTTCTTAGAATTATTCCTAGTTTTGGAATAAATGTATTGTGTTGCTTCCTTATCTAAATATTTTCCATTAAACGACTCTTTACGATTGATTTTTTGACTCATAGGCTACTACTTATTTTAATAAATAGCTTAGCACAATTTTCATGATCTCATAATGTAGCTATTGACGTATATCAGTTGTGTACCATCGTTTTTCAATATTGTATGATTGTATTATCTCGTTATCATACCTTGAATTCAAATTTTATAATTATTTGAATATTCAAGTTATATAATCTGGACTGATCAAAAAACCAGGATCATACAGTATTCAAAACAAACAGTAGAAAATTCATTGAAAGTTTGATTATTAACTCTCTGTAGCTCTGGGGCTACTGATATTGAGTTTCCTTGATACAGAGAGCTCATCTGAACGTATAAAAAAACATATAGGTATAGCTAGATAAGACAACTAAGAACCTAACATATCTTCATAATAATTTTAGACAGCCGTCTTCCTTCTGAGTAAGTTACTAAAATAATATACCATAAAATATGATTTGGAATAAGATAATAACTATAAAAAGTTATGTTATGTTTTTGCTATATGGTATTTATTTTTATAAACACTTGTGACATGAAGTGTAGATAATGTTCCTAAAACCTGTATGATTCTCAATGTTTTTGCATGCCATAAATATATCAATTTAACATTTTAATGTATGGTATTTTGAAATTGGTTCAATCTTACTTCATACTTTTCTCCTTAGTCGTGACCAGATATCTAGATTGACTGGGTCTAGACGTGGTCTTGACTTGGTCCTTGTCATAGGGGTGGACTGTAGACATAATAGGCCTAATAATTATGAGTCAAGTCAATAATGAACACTTATCTACGTTATTTAACTTGGTCAAACTTATAAAACGTATTAAAAATGTCTCAAACTGCAGTAACCGATAAAGGTTGCCAATTTTAGTTAGTAAAGGATTAGACCTGCCATAATAATCATGACAAATACTGTTATCAGGATTGGACTTTGATCATTGTCATTGCAATTCTGAGAGAAATTTCTACCAAGGTGGTTTCAGTTTATGGTTTACTTGAATTATTATTATTTCCTTGAATTATTCAATTCAATCTTTTTCAACTGCTTTTTTTAAACCATTATCTTCATAACAATACTAAATACTCTGCATATTAAAGAACACACATTATTATATCATTAATTGTTAGCCTATTGTTCACAGTTATCTTTTTCATTCTTATCTGCTAATTTTTTCTCAATGTGATAAAAATTTCAATTGCAGCATTCAGAAATCAGTTCCTCGTTTGCCTTGGAGACTGCTGACTCTACAATGTAGACATTTGCTGTGATTTTAGATCAATCACACTTAAATCAATCTTAGTTTGTTATACTTGGTTATTATAGGGCGCCGGACTCTCCTTTTCACTTGTATTTCATAACCTTCAGGCCTCCCGGATACTTACTCCTCTATAACGATTACAAGCCGCCACTGCTTGAGCGGTGAGGAAAATACAAACGATACAAACTAATTGGCTTTGAGAAATTCTAATGAGGACTCATTCTTTTCTACAGTAGAGTATAGGGGTTGTATTTAAGAACAATTCTTGAGATCTTAGATAGTTCTGCGTTCTCAGTCAAGACGCTTTGTTCGCCCATCAATCAATCACAGGAACCTATCTTAACAATTCTATCTATAACAAAGCTACTAAAATTGTACTGAAGAGTTTTACTAAGAACGTTTTAAAATCGTATGTTAAAAGACAAGTACAAGAGTTGAGTATAAATATAAGCTGATCTTTTATAAATGTTCTAGTTTGGTTCTTCTTATTTTTCTTGATGACTACTTTAATCTAGTAATTATTGTGTAAGGTGAAACCAACACGGAATTACATAGGAATGCATGTAAAGTCAACGTATGCTGTTCACTTATCGTGGATAATTATAAATGCATTAATGCTCTGCTATGAAATGTCATTAATTCTTTCAAAATGTCTGAACATTTCAAAGGTCAGTTATTAATAGCGAGTTGAATGACTTGAAAATGGGTGTTGCATGTACTCCACTACCATATTATACTCTATCACATGACAGATTATTCGCACACAATAGAGTGAGTGTTGTCAGGCTGAGTTGCTTTTTGTACCCATGTATAACCATAAAAATATCTTCTATTACAATTCTTATACTGTAATGATAATTAATTATCGTTTGTACTGTTTAAAACATCATGTACAGAGATGAAACATTGAGATGATAATAATAGAGAATTCAGACCTCAACAAATTTATTTATGGCGTATGATACTCGTCATGGCGTTCTTGAATATTATTAGCTCGTTAGTTTATTTTGCTTTAAGCTATTTATAATATTGATATATGCTTTTCATAATTCTTTATTAATCCCAGTAGAGACCTAATTGAAAGTGATAAATGGTATTGATGTAGGCTATTTGTCATTTACTAAATTAATATTCAAGACTTGAAAAATAAGAATGGACTGTCATGTAATGTTGTCATTAACAATTAAAAGAAAAAAAAATCCAGTAGTCCGGAAAACTATCCTCAACTACTTTTAGATATACAATATTAACGAACGATTAAATACTCTGAAGTTTTCTTTCTCTCGTACAGATAATCTATTTTACTACGGTTCTCAATGTATCATTGATATTTTATCTAATGATGGAAGAATTAACAGATGAACATATTATTATATGTTTGACTACTTACCGTTACCGGTAGACCGGTACATATGCACCCGTAGTCAAGAGTTTTCAATTTATTTTCATAACTTTCATCCCACTAATCTATCTTAAATGATTTTCTTCAATTAATAATCTTGAAACAGCTAAAACTACCTAGTTGAAGTTACTTCTCCTAAAGTTATAATAATTCTGTTTTGAGTGCATAATAATTTTCTTGAATAATTGTAGTTCATGTCCTTGAGTTTTCACAAGCTCATTGCAAACAATGATATGATGAGCTGCAGTAAGTGTATGTTGGTTGGGTACTTTGTGTTATTTGTTACCTTTTAGTCGGCTTAGCTCCATGATTTCCCATGTGTTTCATTATACAAACAGTAATTGTTTGGGAAAATGCGTTTTTTGTCATTGTGAATAATTTATTGTTGTTTCGTGAGTGGGTTTGTTCAAGGATTCATTCACCTTTTTGTTCACTGGCAAATTGTTATGATTTTTGGCGGGAATTGAATAGTTTTTGTTCTAAAATTCTCTCATAAGTGAAGAAAAGTGTCGTCATTGTGATTTCCATTGATGTCTAGTTTTGTGACTATGTTAAAAAATATGGCGTGATTTAGAACTAATTTTATGCTTGTGTTATAAAATATTGTCAATATTGATCAAGGCCAGTTTTTCCGCTGCCATTGTCCTTGAAAGTAAGCTCATCCTGGTGACATAAGAAGTTGTATCTAGTTCCTTGTGTATTTTAGCGCTTCTTGATGACATAAGAAGTGGCACTTCCTTGTACTATTACAAACTCAGGCTCGGTTAAATTTTAATCGTGATTAATTTCACAAGAACCAATCAGAGAAGGCTTTCTCGAAAAATAGGCTTCTCTGTTTGGTTCTCATGAAATTAATCACGATTACATTTTAACCGGCTTTTGTGCAACCGGCACTGAGAATAATATACTATAGGCTAATTGAAGAGTAATGTTTCATACTATTGATGGGTATTTTTACTGCTGTTGTTTGAGTGAAATCGTTTATCTAATACAAATTCTATCTATTGTTAACATCCAGAAAATAAATTCTAGTATGAGATGATGGAAAAAATTTAACCTCTGTTTTATTATTTGTATTTGATCTACGTATCTATTACATTTCGGGGTCGAAATTTCAAATTTATGCCCTGTGAAATTGTTGGATCTATTGTAATACACATACAGTAGAACAATGTAAATTATTGTAATAGCATGATTAACTGTTCTTGGCCTGTCTACTTTCAAATCAGAACTCATTAAACATTGTTTGATTATACTTATTTCCCTTTTGAAAAAGTGAATTATTGTTATTACTAAAAAATGTTTTCTTGGCCAATCTACTTTCCAATCAAAGTTGATTACTTGATAGCCTTCATTCTCTTTTTTGACTTTTAATTTATCACTCACAATAATAATTTTGATAACTATGGTAAATTTGGTAATTAACGAGCTACCTACAAAAATTCTGATGAAGTGATTCAAACAATGAAGCTTATCTATTGATTTATTTCCACTTGAATTACTAACCAATTTTTTAGTAAAAAATTACAGATATATAATATATGACGTCATTAGTTAATGTAGTATTTAAAAAATATATAATTGACCAATTGACGTTGATTTCATTATTTTTATCTTATCAGTTGAATTGTCCTTAGTTTCTTTGGGGTCAAACTTTGAGTTGGGTCAATTATGTTTAATAAAGCTATCTAAGGTTGTGAATGCCAATATAATTAATAATAGCTGACATTTTGATATTTATATTCCTTGGAAAATTTCCAATTCATTTCTATATTTGATAAGAAAATCTAGCATTTTTTATGATCAATTAATATTTACTAACGTTAAACTGGTTATACATAGTATTAATAATCTGATTTGCATTCCTGGATTTTAGATGGTATTTTATTGATTTTTGATTTGTTTGTATTTAGTTGATTGAACAATCGTCATTTCTGTTATCAAAAGAGTTCTGAATTGAAATTTATCCAGTTTATTGTCAGTTAATCTAGAAACATTTCAATCAGTCTATTTTCAACATAATAATCTGCTAATAAGGGTTTTTTAATGGACTAGATAATAACTATAAGGTTTATCTCATGGAAGGTTTTATCTTCTTTGATTTCATCCTATGTGGGAATAATCCAATAAAAAGAAGGCTTATATCATTATAAATTGAGGTTACATTTAATTAAATTCAATTGTGATTGTTATCGTGTAGAATTAATGATCAACTCGACCCTTAAGGATCCGAAAGGATTATTCTTCTTTACTCTATTATTTCTTTCACAAATACAATAATGCTCTTCGATTACTTCACCTAAGAACTACTTTTGTGTTGCTTCTTGATTATTTTGTATTTATGAATCGTATGGTATTCTGTATTGTACTGGAAATCTGCATATTATTAGTTACCGCGGTCACGTGTTTCGAAAGACGTTGTCAAACGTGATTACTTGAAGGAATTAGACGACATTGCATTAAAATTGATGAGCTTTAGTAAGCTTCTTGAACTTTTGCCACTTTCGAGATAATTTCTGACAATTTTCAGAACACTCAGTTCACTCACTATTAGCGTAGTTCAAGTTCGTATATAATTATAATTTGTATTGTTAAAAAAAAGATTTCAATTTTTTTTGAAACAGAAAATGGTTTTATTTGTCGTCATTTTAATTTAACTTGGGAGTTGGAGATTTGAGTAGATTTCCTTGGATGTGTCCTTAGATTCTGCTATCTCAGTATTTATTCTGTATGTTTCAATGCATCTGAGAAAAATAATTTGTTGAATTCTATTACCATAATAGTTTGCATCTCATGTAACTTATTTTGTCTTATTCCCATGCACCAGAACAGCAATCGCTTTTGAATTTAGCAGCTTGGTCCTGGGATCCTGTGAGTTTGTTGAAACAATGGTTACTTTTAAGATTTTTATTTTTGTTCCACAGTTAGGACCTCAAGTAATTATTGACCTCCTAAACTAATCGCAATCAGTCAACTGGTCTTGTCGAAGAATTAGTTGTCGATGATTTGGGTTGACAGTCTGCTTGTTCTGAATGTGTTCCACTGGCTTTTGACACTGCATTTATAAATAAAATCAATCAGCCGTCATCTTAATCGGTTTGAGAAGTCAAACAAGGTGAATTTCGTGCCTGGAGGGAAGTAATCAAGGAAAAGTACTACCAATCCATTTACCTATTGTTTGCAAATGTGCACATTAATACTGATAGAGGGTCACTGAACTATGCGACCATTATCAAATCAATTTCAAAACTGGCACACCAATGCATCTGAAATATTCAATTAAAAACTAGAAGGAATACAGGTAATATGGACGGACTGGTCATTGAACTGAATTTCATAATTTTTTTTATCAAAATTGTGGAATTACCTGAGAATTTGACTGATTGGTAACTCAATTTTGGACTACAGTTACAGTTTTCTTCTACTAATAGTTATAATGAAGAAGCACACAATATATCCAGAGAACATAGACATAGGTCATTGTACCCTGTCATAATGTTTGCTATCAAAGCAGTGGACATACTTTAGAATTTGACAAATTGGTGACCCAATTCTGGACAGTTATGAAAGTTTTGTAGCCTACTGCCAGCATAATTTTTAAAAGTTTGGGATATTGCTTATCTATTTGAATATTGATGTCCAGTTTGAATTAGAACCCTTCTCATGAATTCAATTATTGATAAATTTTGATTAATTTTATGAAAACTTCACTATCAGAAACTTATTACATTATGTTCTACAGATTTTTGATTGTGTACACATACCACTCATCTACACTTGCCTCCCCTTGTGTAGACTGGTAATTCGCGACTCATATTCCTTAAACCTTGACACACAAAAATCTTTCTTTGCCGGTTTGTCATTGCTTTCTATTCTGATCCGGATGTGAATGTTCATTAGCCTGTCGTGAAATATTAATTTATGTATTTGGAATTATGTATTGAATGTCAATTGAATTAGTAGGTACTTTTTGTCTCATTAGTATAGCTATAGGATTGTAATTGAAAATCATGCATGTCTGCTGCCGTTTGTTTTCTAATACTTAACTTCTATTTTAATTTTAAGATATTAACAGATTTTTTGTTGAATGGAATATTAGTTTTTAATCATTGAATAGTAATATTGAATATTTAACGATTCAGCCTCTTTGGATTGTACCATGATGATAATGAATACGGAAATAAGTTTTATGATGACACCTATTATTCATTCATTCCACAGCGTTCTAAGTACAAAAAGGGGGATTATCTTGTTTTTCCTAGGATTATTAAATTTCTATAACTCTATATTATCAAGTAGCTATTGTGACTATATTTACACATTATACCACTCATCTACACTTGTGGTAATATTTTTGAACGTTCTTTTCTCTGTTTGGGAGACATTTCATTAGTTTAGTTGATGCACATCCACAAAATTCGCAGCTCACATCAGCATTTCAAATCGATTACAATTCTGAGTGCGATGTCATTGAATTTATTCAAAAATTGTCTGTTCTAATGATAGTATAATGATGATAACGGATTCTGATGTCATGTGATGACAACAATCATTTATCCCACAGCGATCTGAATACTGTACATTGATATTAAAAAACCCAACAATTTTAAATATGAGTTTAGCAATTAATTCTGTTGGTGAGTTTCTCTTTGAGCATTGTGGCAGTTTGGTATTTGCAATCTTCAGCAGTTGTTAATAAGTTTCAGCAATGTTCTACTTTGCATTTCAAAAATAATTTTTGAGCTTTGATTATCCGTTAAATGACTTTGATTTACTAGTTTTAGTTATTTATTAATAATTTGAAGTCAATTTTATCTCAGTTTGATTTCCTTTACTATTCTTTCCTTTCCTATTTTCATAACAGAACTTTTATTTTGGTCTGTACTATGATGATAATAAAGTCTGATGTGTCTAGTGATGACACTTTATCCCACAGCGAACTGAGTACATTCAAATCTTCAATAATAGCCTTTTTATAGACCGTGAATCAAAAACCTTGTTGATACTACTGTATTTTATTTCTCTTGGGGTTATTGTTTCCGTTAGAATACTAATTTTTGTTCTATTTTTTATCAGCTTTTGGTGTTTTGATTTCTCTTGAAGAAAAAAATCATAGTAGTTTTAGTATCTATTCAACACATATTATTATTTTTCTTTGGTCTGTATCATGATGATATTGAATACTGATGTTTTCAGTGATGACACTCATATTTTATCCCACAGCGTTCTGAATACATTCCAATTATAAATATATCAGTTATACCAGTTTTATACCATATATACCAGTTATGAATGAATTATTATTATTATAATTAGAAATATATATTTTCCTTTTACCAAGATTACAAAAACCTACTACACATCTTGTTTCCCTTCATTAATTTGAGATGTTATTGATTTTAACAATTTTTTGTTTTGCTCTGGAGTAAGTTTTGGGAGCTTTGAATTTCTCTACTAAGAATTAGTTAACATCCCTACTAACTGAAGTTACCTTTTTTTGCAGTGACTATTCCTTAGTAGTTTTAATTTACATAGTAGTTTAATTATTTATATAATTTTCTTTTTCTATTGTACTATGATGATATTGAATGCTGATGAGTATTTTGATGACATTCATATTTTATCCCACAGCGTTCTGAGTACTAGATGAGTTTATAGATGAATTTTTTGGCGATTCTTATAAGATTATGATGAGTGAGTGCTTTGATCAAATTAAATCTGATACTGAAAATTCTATATCATTTGACTCAAGTCCATTTGAGTTTTAAGTAACTATAGTATTTAAATTAAATCTAAACTAATTGAATGTTGAGTTTTAAATTACATTTATTTTTCTCGTAGAACTAATACCTCACCGTCTAATCGATTCGAAATTTATCATAAAAACATTATTGCAGTTATTCATTGAAAAATTCCAATTTATTTTTCAAAATGTTTTTTTTCATTGTGCTATGATGATAGAAAATGCTGAAAGTAATTTATGATTACACCTACTTTTTATTTTATCCCACAGCGTTCTGAGTGCATTAGAATTTACCTTAGGTCGGTCAAGCAATGCTTTGAGATTTACAATTTTGCTGAAAACAATGAGATTTCTAAGATTAATGTCCATAATACTGAATAATATGAATTATCAAAACTTGAAAATCATTAGGCTACAATTTGTTCCATGATGATACAGAATTCTTATCAATTTTGTGATGACACTCAACATATTTCATCCTACAGCGATCTGAGAACAACTTTGTTCTTTTTTCAATAATAAATTTATCAATTTTTCATAAATACATTTAATTGAAAATTTCGGCTGAAATATAGAAAACATACTATTTTAACATCATGACAAAATTAATTCTTCAGAATTCCACCGAAAAACTTCATTGTATTGAACTTTCATTGTATTTTCGTAAGTTGCATGTTCATTTGAGTATTCTCATCTAATCTTCTGTTATCTGGATCTTCTCATTCATCTACACCCCAATATAAATATGAAACAAATTACGGAGTGTGAGGCTACACAGAAACACAGAAGATTGATTTCATAGTTCGTATGTGAAATCAATGTTTAGTTTCTATCAATAGATTGACTCCTCTTCACATTGATATTGTATCATTAATTCAATCTATCAATAATTCAGGTGATGAATAAAGTCCAAGAAATGGAGTGTAGAAACGGAACTGTTAAAAATTGAAAGTAGTTTCAGAAGATTGATTTCATATTTTGTGATTGATAGATTGACTTTTTAATTTAACTCGTTGATATTGTTACGTATTAATTCAAATTTCAATTCAAATCCAAATTGAGTTTATTCACAAATTCATTGATAAAAATATAACAAACAAATATATATTCACATAGACAAGTCTGTGTAGGGAAAATTTACAAGAGTGTTTTATATTATTTTATTCATGTACTGTATTTGTAATGAATTTGTGAATAAAACTCAATCTGAATTTGAATCCAATCTATCAATAATTCAGGTGATGCATAAAGTCCAAGATGGAGTGTAGAAGCTGAACTGTTAAAACTTGAAATTCGTTCATTTTGTTCTGTGATGATACAAAATTTTCATTAATTTTGTGATGACAACCAACTTATTTCATCCTACAGCGATCTGAGAACAATTTGTTATTTTTTACATTAACTATTTTATTGAGAATTTTTTATTCAGCTGCAATATCAATAAAAACATGCTTATCCTTATGTTGAAACATCATGACAATCAATTCTACAGAATTAGCTGGCTTGACAAATGATAGTTCAGAAGTATCTGAAAAAAATCATTTTTGGGTCAGGGAAATTCAAATTGTGATTCCATTGCTTTTTGTACCGTGATGATAGAAAAATGCTGATTCTCTTGATGACATTTCTCACATTCCACAGCGTTCTGAGTACAAAGTATGAATTTAAAAAATACTCCAACCTAAGGATTGTTTTATTGGTGTAGAAAGAATGAAATCCTCGTAATTCCTAATCTCGTTTGTGATTGAATAAAACATGATGTCGTAAAGTAGGGTGGTTGTACTACGAGGGTCATTTACTGTGGATGATGTATTTTCAGTTGTCAAGTCCTCAGTCACTTTGACATTTTCTATGTTACCCTAGTCGTAGTACTACGACTATTGGGAAAACTCAAACGACCTTGTCGATTTTCTTTTTCTGTTTCCAACCTTCTTCTTCTTGTTTTTCTTATAAATTTTTCATGTACTTTATCATCATCTTGCGTTCTTCCATCTTGTTCTCTCTCTGTCTCTCTTCTTTTACTTTTTTCTCTGTATAATATACTTTTTTATCATCTTCTTTCTACTTTTCCTCTTCTAACGCCCTCTTTCTCCTGTTGAATCTTCGTATTTTTCATCATTTTACTATTCCATTTTCATTTTACTCAACATAATCATATTTTTATTCGTCTTCTCTTTTTTCTCCTTCCCCCTTGCTTCTTTCTTCAATTTCCTTCTCTTTTTCCTTTCCCCCCTGCGTTTTCAATAAACCTATTTTCCAATTTCCTCCTTCTTTCCACCTCGATTTTCTCCATTGTTCGACCAAATTTAAGAATTATTTATTACCTTCCGACCTCGTTCAGTTTGAAGTACTGTAATCGGTATTGGCGTTATTAGGTTATTCGGTTATTCAATAATGCAGATTGTGACCTGGATTACTTAATATCTTGGAGAGTTGGGGTAGAAATTCATCAAGAAGGTTGGAAGAATCTTCCATTCAACTTTTTTTATTTAGATTTCGGTCTTGATGTTTCGATTTTCCAACTATTATTTAGTTTTAGTTGTTGTGCTCTTTTAACGTTTTAATAATATTTTTTAAAGCTAGCTCATAATTTGATGATTTTGAATTTTCAATTTGAAGCTCAGATTTTTCAGGCCGGACACAGCAATGTCTCCCGGCTACAGAGGCCAAAACGGTATTGACTCTTTGAATGTTTCTAATTTTTTGTTGACCTATGAATGCATATGCATATATATAAAGCTAGCTCTATACTATGATTCTGTCAGTCACGCTTGAGTAGATATTAAGTCAAGTAGAGGAATCACAGTTCTGGGTCGATTAAAAGTAGGGAATACGATTTTATTATGATTATTAAACACAATATATATTATATATAAGTTATTTATTAGAATTGGAAAAAATCAATCTTTCATTTATTCTAATCTGTGAAATAAGATTTTTATAATCAACAAAACTCCAGCAATCATGATGAAAATATCTGTCTGATCTATGTGAAGATTGATAGTTTTACTCTTGAACTCTCTATCTGAATATTGCTGTTTTTGTTGAAGTAGATCATGTTTTTGTTGAAGTTATCGTCATGATGATGATCATAGACTGATAGAAACCTACCCGATACTTATCACTGATTTAATCTATCAAACATACTTTGGTATTATTGACTAATTTGAAGATCGACCGTTCTTGGTAATAATTATATACCTGAGATTTTGATTCAACTTTAATTCCAGCAATCATGATGAAAATGTTTGTCTTATCTCTGTGAAGATTGACATACTCTTGAACTCTCTATCTGAATTATTGCATTCTTTGTTGAAGATTTATCTGATAGATCGGTGAACGATCTCTTATAAGCTGATACTGTATAAAAATGAATCACTAAATGAATTGTTTGAAGTATCAAATATACTTTTGCAGTAATTGAAGATCCATATAATCATTCTAGGAAATCGTAGTCTTAAGAACTTCTTAACTAACAATGTTTCAGCAATTATGATGAACATATCTGTCCTATCTCTGTGAAGATTGACACGTTTTACTCTTGAACTCTCTATCTGAATTGCTTTTTAGTTAAAAATTCTGTTGCTTCATCGACTCCAAGAGAATTATTCAAATCAATTTTAACAATATTTCTCACCAAGTGAATCCAACTATAAAGTATCAAACTGTAGAGAAACTAAATACAATTCCAGCGTAATTCATGTATATTGTCTTCGATCAAACATATTTTTGTATATAATTCAGGCCACTTGTGTTTTAGAGAGAAAGAATGAGATCAACCTCTCGGTGGTTCCGAATCACTGACAGACACTTCACTAGAATTTGTTTGAGTTTTTATAAACTGATTTAATTTTCAGCAGTGATGATGAAGATAGTCTGTCAGATATCTTTGACGATTGACAATTTGTAATCTTGAACATTACTCTCTAACTGAAATGCTGAGGAGTAATTCTTTATCAAGAAAATAATTGGTAGATGATGATCCAAAGGATCGAATCATATGCACCAATAGTTTTTAGCACTATAACACCAAACGTTTTCAGCAATCATGATGAAGACAGTTGTCAGAATTCTATGAAGATTGACACTTTTTACTCTTGAACTCTCTTACTGAATTGCTGAATATTAATGATTAGAAATAAAATTCTTTGCTAATTATTTCTTTTCTTATGAAATAACTGACTATTCTACTATCTATAAAGAAATATCATTGGGAGGGATATCGGAAAGTGAATTGTACAGGATCTCATTCAAATCCTGAAATAGGATTTGGGACGAAGACTATTTATCTGAGTTAAAATACAGGGATATATTGGAATGGGAATTTGTGGAAATTTTTCTGTATATTTTAACAAATTTTACATTGCTCATGGTATTTAGTAGTAATTTAATTTAAGTCGCTCCAAACGACGAAAAAATGCTGCAAAATAGCAGAAAAGAAGAATATCTTGAAGTAGAAAATCATCCATGAGTCCTTTATTTCAACTCACAGAAAATTGCTTACAAACCGCCGTAAGTGCATAGCAAAGCCTACTTTGTAATAAAATCTATATTTTCAGTGTATGTGTGTCGCTTTTTTCTTCTGTAAAAGATCTTAAAACTTTCTTGAAACATAATTCTGATGACTAATTAGAAATATTCGAAAACGTTTTTAATTTTTTGATACGCTCGTTGGCTGAAGTAGAAAAAATGGATTAGGCTATATAGAAGGTAATTGATATGAATTTGTAGGTGTACGAGTATAATCAATAACCGTTTGGGCAATAATCAATTATCGAATAATAACTCTCAATAGAACTCAGTGATTATATGTATCCAGAACACTACTCACGCTTGAAGTAAATACCATTAACCTTGAACGTTTTAACTGAAGATAATAGACTTGTTTTTAGGAGTTGGAGGCGCCAATCAATTTCACAGGTATTATGCAAATTGATAACTATAATTCGATTGCTTGGTAGTTGCGATCGTTATAATCTCCATTAATCGGTTATTCAACGGGTCTCCAATAATCTGTAATGGACTTTGAGCTAAGAATTGTGCATTTCAGGAGCCAAATTTGTATCAATTACTTGATAAAATTGGTGGTTGCTCCGTGTTGTAACTATTCAAAAAATTGCTCATATTGAAACGGTTTCTGAAACTGGCTCTGATTTTGCGGTGCTCTTGATTATAAAATGTTGAGAAAATTTGCATTGATCGTTTTAACGATACGAGTGATGGAGAAATTGGGTAGCGTGTGAGGAGGAGCGAGTGTGTGTGTGTGAGAAAGAGACAGTACATATTAAATAAAATTATTACATTTGATGTTCCTCTCCATCTTACTTCCTTCTTCACTATTTCAATTTAATTCTTTTCCGGATGAATTTCATATTTCACGTCTACATTTTTCGTCAACCATCCATTTATTAGAAAATGTTTAACCTCATGTTATTCAATAAAAATGATCCATTATTGAAGTCATGAAAACTCCATGAAGAAAAAATGGAGAGTAAAAATTGGGATAGGGAATGGAACATAGAATAAGGGTTTCAAGATGTGACTTGACGGTCATGTGATTTTGTTCTAACCTTGTAATTTGTAGTGTTTATAACCAGCTATGCACAAACGGTGCCATTATCTTTATTTCTAGTTAAGTACCGGTTTTCAGCGAACGAGTTTCTATTTTTAATTCTAGCACATGTCCTTCCTTTAGTAGGTACAGTAGTGTATTTAGCTGCCTTACCTGTTGCTCGGTAAAAAAAAGTTGTCTTGAATACTTGTTACTGTCGTCATTAGCGATTTTCGTTTTAAAGTTTTGCCTATTCAAAAATTTGTATCTTTATAGTCAGTTGCAGAAGCTCCATCCTTAGCAGATTCAATTCAGTTCCAGTGATGAAAATTTGGTAGGCTTAGTAAAGACTGGAATGAGTTTATTGCAAATCTCATTTTATTATGCTGCATTTGGTGTCATGCTGGTATATTATCAGCCTCATATTCAGTTTCTACTGAATTTTGCAATTCGCGATGTACCGCACTACCTGTATATTTCATTGAAGCATGGTATTTCAATATACTACCTAACCATACAAACATCATTAGATTGTGTTTGTACAATAACAATTAATTTTTCGAGTTTACTTTGTTAAACTGTGTTACTGAACAAGTTTTGGGTCAATTACCAGCTAATAATTGCTGTTTTGGTAATTATTAGTTTTCCATATTAGCGGCTCTCAACCGGTGAATCACTAGAAGATTTTTGATGCGTTGTAGTTTGTAGTGTAGCTGTTGAAAATGAATCACAATTCACTTGTTAAGATTTCTCAATTTATCTTTCATTTCAACTTAGTTCACGTTTATTATTAGTAGGTTTCATCAAAATAATGTTTTCTTCTGTTTCAATGCTTAGGAAGAGAGGTCTATGAATTAAATTGAAGATCTAAAATTCAAACTATACAGTCAGTATTTTCCTAAATTCTTTACATTCATGTAATTTGAAAAATTGTTAACCAAGTTACTATCGACATCTACTGGCAGACTTCAGAGCTAAGTCTGAATTAATTTTTTGCCAATGAGGATAAAGTAGGCGGGGCTTGATGTCTTGCGATCTGAGCAGTCGCTTGTGACCCAGTAGCTGCTACCATCTAGTGGCAGAATTTGGAATAACGTCTCGATTAATTCTTGACCAATCAGGGAGGAGTAGGTTGAGCTACAAGATAATGGCCAATCAGGAGATAATAGTACAGGCTTGAGATGAATGGACGGAGCGCGAAAATGAATATCATTCAAATCTGGGTTGTCAAACGCAAAAGTCTGGGAACCACTGTTCTACATCAATCATGAAATGGATTCAAGATTGAAGGGCTTGAAAAGATCAAATTAGTGTTCTTGTTCACCCATAAATATTCAAAACCATCTTTGTAGCTTTTTATACCTGTGGATTCCCATTGTTCTCTAGAAACTTATTGCAAATTTATTCTTCTCGGTACGTCTTCATTATCCACTGTAATCATCAGGTTACGCTTTCTTCTGCAGTTCTAATAGATCATTAACTTAGTTTTTGTACAGACTCAATAGATCGTTAATGTATCGTAGTTGGGAGTTTTACTACATTTTTATGCGATTCGCGCTCTGAACCGTTTAATTATGAAGTAATTTCAAACGGCCAGTCGTTAAACAAGAAATATGTTGCAATGCTGTAGATCGGATCCGTTTCATTATAAAGTTATTAAGTCTAGATTATAGGGTATAAGTTATTTTGAAAATAATTGTCCAGTGTTCACTAAGAAAAGGGCTTTGAAAATTCAGATCTGGTTGAAAATCGCTCACAAACTTGATTTCAGCATGTTGTGCCAATAGTTTAAAATAATATATAAGCTACTGTATTTAGCATTGAATCCTAACTACAATGACACTCAGGGTTATTCACTCAAAAGTGACATGAAGGTGGCGTAGCACGTGACTTTTTGCCACCTCTACGCCACTCCTATACTATGACTCGATGCAAACCACGTTTCGCCACGCCACTTCTGTATTCATTGAACCAGATATATGGGAGTTACAAAAAATCAGCGCCACGTCACCATTACGAATTTGGTCTAAGAGGTTTTATTAATTTCTATGAGATCACGCCGATAATATTGAATCAATTACCAGCTGGTTTCAAGGGTGATAAGCTTGGTAGCTTGCTCATTGGACAGGTGGGAAGGGGATGATATTGATCTGGAGACTCCGTCTAGTCTGGTGGTGGTGGGGAGGTGTGATCAAATGCGACCTTGACCTAGATTATCGTTATTTACCGATAGACGGGTTGTAAGCAAGCCACGCCCCTTACTATGATTCCACGTCCGTAGTAGTAAGTTATCATTCAAAGATTACCTGTCTTTGAAAACATATTTGAACTCAGAAACGTACATTTGAGTACTCATCTTCTCTTCAATATGCTTCCTAATCTACACTACATGCGAGGCAAATAGAAATGAGTGGTTCGAAAGAAGATTGATCTCATAGTATGTGATTGATCTATTATCATTATCAGCGGTGATTGATAGATTGACTCTTATTTTCATTGATATTGGAACTCAATCACATTCTCATTGATATTGTAACTCAATCTATAAATAATTTAGCTGATAACGTTCACGATGAAGCGTTAAATTGAAATTGTTGGGAATTGAATTAAAAACCATTCATCACTTGAGTTGTTTGAAAAGATGAAGTATTGTTCCGCTTCGAAATACTTGGATTGAAATAAACCAAAAATTTTGAAGCTTAATTCCAATATACTGGTTCAAATTCTTTTAATTTTGTTCGTGCTCATACTCAAGATATCTCGAAGATGTCAGAATAATGTTTCATTCACTCAATCAATATCAGTAGTCATAATCATTCAGTTGATGATGTTGGATTATTATATGAAGATTCCACAATTTCCAGTAATTAATCTGAGGAGTTGACTAAACTATCTTAGAATCCCTATAATAAGCAGTACTGCCTAGAATCTCATTCAAAACTAACTCATGTGTTCGATATCTATTACGACTTTTGCTATGAATCAACAACCATCTCTGACACATAAGCAATTAGGACTGAAGCTGCAACATTCATTTCGTTTTAGATAGGTCAAGATCAAGAAGACAAGATAGCTATTTATAGTACTGTACTTGAATAACTTTGAGGACTGGTCGATATTCAATTCATATTTATTTTGTTTACAGTTGAATTTTTTTTGGGTTCATTTGAAATGCCAAAATGAGCTATGGCACTAGTGTGGAAAACGATTGGAAATAGATCGAAAATAGCAAGCATCTGTTTTTGCAGAATCTTTTGAGATGTGCAGTTTTTGGCCAAAGACCAATATTCCAGAGTGAAAAATAGGAGGTGGGGACTTTGAACTTTGTTTACTTCTCGGTATTTGGTTATTTGATACTTGACGAAGCAGTGTTGCAAGTTTTTTGAAATTTGGGTTTATTTTTAGCATTTTCTTACAATGTTCGTTGTCGAAAATACACTCAATGAATCAAGTTTCCCTACTTCTGGTCTTTTCCATTCAACTTTCTTTCGGTACCATACATGTTTAATTCTTTTGTAAATTGTTACATTTCCAGAATCTGTGTTCAAATATTTTTAATTATTCAATAACAAAGTAATATAGTCATTTCATTCTTCTGTAGGTTGTCCAATGAAACTTTCGTTTATTCTAAGGAGTATATATAATCGGAGTCCAGGTAATTCAATGGATATAATATAGAATTACTATTCATCAAATAATGAAAGATTCATTAATTGAAGATTATATTTTTGGGGTTTCTCATACAATACTATGTTATATATATATAAACAATGTTCTAATTATCGTGCTACATCTCTCCTGCTATTGTGTTGAAGAATTTCCAACAGTTTTGCTACGTAAAAGATTTTTGTTTGAAAACCAAATTTCAACATTTATTTGGCAATCTTAGTAGCTTTTGCAATACTGTATTTCTTTCTCATTCTATTAATTGTAAGTTTCTTATTGAGAAAGATCAGTTTCTTGTCCTTATCAAACATTGTTCTTTGAAATATAAAGTAAATTATGTGCTTGGCAGAAACTCAAATTTCTTTCTTTTTTCCAGGTCAGTCACCTTAACGTTATCAAAACCTGTCAAAGTATCTGATTGTTTGAAGGTCATGATGATTGCCGGTAATGTATGATTTGTATTGTTCTCGTTGTCAAAAATTTATTTCAGTTACGGTACTACTGTTGAGCAAACGTCTTGAAACATCTGTGAATGACGTTAGTAATTTTTTTACGAAAAATCGAAGACTTCAGGCTTTCTTATTAGAATATCAGTTGGTTTATCGGGTTTCAAGTTTACTATAATTAATTGGGTTACTCAACTCTGTCCTTTTTATGAATCTAAAGTTGAGAAATTCCTCGTTTTTTTATTCAAATTCCAACTCTGTTTGAAGTTGGATGATTTTAACTTTTATACAGTATAGTTTACTGCTCAATAAATCTGTATAGTAATTTTTATAATTCTACAATGGTTCTATGATTAGAAGTTTCAATTTATTCTATTACTAGCAGGTAACCCGTGCTTCGCAAGGGTCTTTCTTGAAACTTGACGTAATGAAATCTAGAAGAATTCAAAATAGGCCTATGTACAATGAGTCAGTCATTTTATCAGGGCTCGAATAATTTTGAAATTTTAATTAAATAGAAATGGAAGAATATAATTTCTTTATGTAAATAACAATTGTCCTTCATTGAAAGACATATTAACTGCATGCGTTTTTATATTGCCGATACAGCATTGATGAAACTGTAGACGTTTATTTAGCATTTGTCTCAAAAATTGTTCTAGCTGATTGCTCTAATCCATGCCACGTGTAGGCCTAAACATTGCATCAGGAAAACGAAGTTTCAAAACTATGTATTTCAGCTAGAAAGCAATATAGAAACAGATGTTCCTTTTTTAACTTCGACCATATGATTTGGTGATTTTTTAATGAAATCGAATATACCATTAATGAGATTTGAACATTAATTCTGAAAAATCTAGAAGGAAAATTAAAATTTAGGCTTCCAGGTGCACGAGATTGATATTTTTAGAAACTATGTGCAAAATTTGGAGATCTAAATCATCCCCGTTTCTCCGGTATGCAATCCACAAGTTGACATGTTTTGATGCGAACAAACGAACACACGAACAAACACAACCCTACTCTCTTCTTATATAGATTAGAAGCATAGTGTGGGCTTATTGAATCAATTGAAGGCTTTTTCTTATGTAATTTTTGGCCGGTTCAAGATTTGTTCGTTCTGTCGTTCATAATTCGTTACTTAAATTTTGTTGCAATTGTTTGAAAGAAGTTGTTTCTCTGGGAATCAATTATGTCTGGTGTTGAAATTTCGTCTTCTCTGTACCTTTTCTTATATAAAATATGAACTTTTCTTATTTGAACTTTTTTTTGTAAAAGTTCATGTTTATTTCAGTTAGTAACATGATTAAAACTTGTGCAATGGAAATTCAGTAGTCACATTGTCACATGTTGATTTAAAATTTGGCGCTACAAAGCTTATTGTAAAATGGCGAATTACCATGAATTTTTGGCAGTCGTTAACTTCAGACATTCATAGCCGGCGTCAGTATAGGCGTCGCATGCCTCCTATGACTTTGTCGACTTTCGAAGATTGCATTCTGTTATCTCTTTCCTTAGTTCCTTGCCTCTCGACGTATGCCTCAATCGAAATCTTGATCCATTTCATATGCAGAATATCTCTGTATTGAATGATATTGTTGCTTGAAAATTTCAGTGTGCAGTAGGAGGGGCGCCTTAATAGTTTTGAATGCGAATCAAATGTTTGTGATTGAACAATGAGTCAATAATTGGTGTAATAATGCTCTTGCAATGCCAAATTGGCATGTTGACTTGCAGCAACTGCAGTATTTCTCACTTGATTTTTGTTTGCCTCCAAAACGAAGAATGATCTTGCATCTTAAGCTATGATAAGGAGCAAACAATCTCTTGTAAGATATTCCCATCCGAAAACCTAATTTTTAATAGCTCTGCTCTGATATTTTTTTAAAGATGTAGGCTATATTTCATCTCTCAACTACTAATTATAAAAAAACATGTAATAATTTTATCGTTGACAATTTTTTGCTTCAAACTTAATTCATGTACAAGTTTATCGATAATAACTGAAAAATGTTGAACAAATTCCTGAATGAATCACATTTCTTTTATGATGCTATAAAGAAAGTACTGGATGAGTAATTTCAACTGACGACATCTTGATTGCACATTGTATCAGAATTTGATCTACGAGTATTTTACTGTGAAATTATTATTCTTTTAATTATCATCCTTATACAATGAATAGTTTTTGAAATATGTCTCGACAATCAAGAACGTTTCTATAGTTAGATCGAAACCAAGACGTATTCAAATATGAACTTTTCTCTCCTCGAACCCATAGCGAGTGTTTAATATTCACGTGATAGCATTATTTGTTGTTACAGTATAAGGTGGAGCGTGGAGGGTGAAGGAAGATCTTCCGTAGTGCTTTGTGAGTTGATAGTCTGTCTGTCAGGTCTTTCCTGGGGGAAAGAAATAAAATGGGGAGTCCTAGGGCAATGAAACTTCTTGAACTTCCTCTACTATCTGCTCTCTCTTATTCATTTATATTCTAACTTCTTACTTCTTCCTTATGTAACTTTTCTTCTTATCTATTGTAATCTATTCCTAACTTCAATTTCATGCCTACATAACCTCAAATATAATTTTCTCTTCTCATCTCTTTTTTTACTCTTCCCATTCTCCATTTTCCTTTTTCCATGTCATTTCTTCAATCCTTTTTTCATTCCTAACTACTATTCAATTAATAACTCATTCCTTCTCTCCTTCCCTCTCTTTCTCTTTCTCAGTCTATTATTATTCTTGCTCTTGATTTCCATTTTACTCTTTTCCAATAGAGTTTCTACTCACTCTTCTTGAGTTTCTTCTCATTCTAATTCAGTTTCTCCTCCTCTCTTCCTCATTTCTCTATAATTCTATTTTTATATTCTTTCTCGTCATTTTTCTCCTACCATAAAGGTGTGCCTACTTACAATTCTCCCTGTAACTTATTTTTTTCTTCTCCTCAACCTTCTCTCTCGCTCTCGTAAAAAAACCCCGTAAGCAACACTGACGTCTCCTCAGAAAATAGTCTGGCTTACAACAGTTGTCAGACAGTCTTCAAGTGGAAACCTTTCCTCGAGTTTTCATCAGTCCTCTCTTCACCATAGGTTTTCATTCTTTTTGTCTTATACACGCACATTACCTCTCATGCCCTCGGGGGTGTTTTTTAAACTTATCCTGCACGCGACTATTGTTAACCTCTCTTCAACATTTTTACTCTCTCCGTTTTGGAATTCTATGTTTATACGGAAGATGGAAGAGAGAAGCACTATGTTTATACGGAAGATGGAAGAGAGAAGCACTATGTTTATTCGGAAGATGGGAGAGAGAAGCACTTGCATTGAAGGAAGCACACAGATTTTCATATAGTCATGTCTATGTGATGTAAATATATTTCTCAGGAAAAGAAGTTTGTTCGACAAATATTTGAAGTATCGAAGCAATATTTCGTGTCAATTGACTGTTATTGAGAAGTTGATTTTATGACGGTTCTAATGCGTTTTTTGACATTTTTATTGATAGCTCTTTCTAATGTAAAGTTGTTCAGGGAATACTAACTATGTCATATTGCGAATATCAATCTTCTAGTGAGTTTTCCTCGTTTTGAGAAGAACTCTGGTAGATTTTTCTCAAAAGTTGTCGGAGTTATTTGCTTCCATCTGTGGAATTCAGGTTAGATTGAGATAAATTGCCTTTTCGAGTAAATTATTATTTGTCACGGTAGAAGCTTCCAGGGATGGATAAATCACGAATATGTCATCATAGATATGGATTATATGAAATTTTGTTCAATATTCTGTTGATTTCTTGTCAAGTTTTCTTCTTATAGAGAATTTTTGTATGTCCAAAAATCTATAATAGATCGCTTTGAGGAAAGAGGGAAAAATGTAGAGGAAATCTAGAGAAAACGTTGCGTAATGTGAACTGAACGTTCATTAAATTGTAATTATAGTAAATGATGATGTGACGCTGGTAACTAGGAACTCAGAAACTTATCGTGAATTAGCTTAAAGTAGAGATGGTTTCCCTAAATCTCGATGCAATCTAAATATTCCTTAATCATTCATGCCATAAAGATAATGTTGCGTCTTTACAAGTGCAAATTCTGATCACTGCCTTGATTTTTTAACATTTTTCATAGCTTTACTTTTGTGCTATCAATGATCTGATTTGGTAAGTTACTATTTTTATAGTGATGTGGGAAAACGTTTTTTTCGCTAATGCTTTCCAGTTCAATAGTTTCCACTTTACGTAATCGAGAATCTTGTTGGCTAGCTGAATGGTCTAGAGTCTGGAACGGGTCTTTCTTTTCCCAGTATTGCAATTGAAATTGGACTTAATCTCGAAATCTTTAAAATTGGTCAACTGAACACCTGATTCCCACTAGGACACAGTGCCATAAGTGACCGATTTCCAGTTTTTCTAATTCATTATTTTTGCGTTGTGTTACGATGGGTATAGATATTGTTGGTATGATTATTTTATAATGAGATACTCTAGTTGATTCAGCACTAGTGGTTTCTAATTTTCCAATCTTCATTTCCACCTTTTTTCCTTTGTCCGTTCTATTTTTCGTCTCCTACTTTTCCATCAGTTTTCCTGTTTCCATCTGTCTTGAATCATCTTCTTTTCTTCTTTAACCATCCTTTATCTAATGTCTCTCATCTTCTTTTTGCACTATAATATATTCTCTTTTTGTTTTTCCTATTCCACGTCTTTACTGTTATTATTATCATATTGTATACTGTTTATTTCATCTTCATGATTTGCAAGTTCTCTCATCCTGCCATTTAATTCTCTATTCTCCCCCCCATTCTATTCTCTCTCTCTCTCCATTCGGCTCGATTTAAGAGACCGAGAAATGAGATAGAGAGAAGAGAGAGATATGAAGATTGTCAGCTATTTTTCTCGGGCTCCTTCTTTCCAATTACATCTATGAGCAAGTGGCAAATCTATTTATACGAACGGAAATTGAAAATGCAGTCTCTCAAATTCTTGTCATTTTCTCATTGGATGGTGATTGTCACTGTGAAATAGAAGGAAATTGCTGTGATGTTGTTGGATGGTAACTTCTGTGCTACTGGATTCTAGATGTTGGAATTGAAAATGGGAGGAATTATGTTGGAAAAGTAAAGTTACTTTGCAAGGGTTGTTGTGAAGGTCAAATATTGTAGTTGAGAAATTGTTGAAATTATTTGACATTATTTAATCATGAACTCGACATAACCTCTGGACTGTTTATTTTAAATGAAGGTTGATAGCAGTTTTGGGTGAATGCCTGTTGTTTACACCTAACAATTATTTTATCTATTGTCTATGAATAAATAAATTAATAATTTTTGTTTTCGTTCTGGGGTATGTAATGATTTTTACATCATATTTGCTCTTGGATAATACTGCGCATAGAAATTTCCCACTAATAATGTTGTAATTTCAATTAGAAATACTTTCATCTCAGTCTTGATTTTGAAATTTGAAACATCTGGTTACAATCAATTGAAAAAGTAATAGGTTTTGTACAAATCCTTCATATCCTGTGTGTGAAATAGAAATAAATATATCAATAGATTGTATCAATAGTTATTATCAAACGAAAATCCAAATTATAGTCTGTCCAAACTGCCATGAGCCCTGAAAGATTAAGCCGACCCTCGCTTCCCCACGCGCAGGCACACACGCCCGGTTTACCTGCGCCATTGATATACTATGTATACTACGTAGTATACAGGTAAGAAACTGCGCTTGTGTGTTTGTGAGTAGTAGGAGGGTCGGCCTAATCCTTTAGAGCTCATTCCTGTTTGGACAGAGTATAAATGCTGTAAATCGACCCGAAGACTTCTGCTACTGCAAATATTGACAACAGGATAAACATTTAAAACAAGTAAACAGGGGTGATTTACAGAATGTAATT
The DNA here is from genome assembly GCF_014356525.2 of Nilaparvata lugens. Classification (NCBI taxonomy): domain Eukaryota; kingdom Metazoa; phylum Arthropoda; class Insecta; order Hemiptera; family Delphacidae; genus Nilaparvata; species Nilaparvata lugens. Next base: position 15,038,312 of record NC_052509.1, on the reverse strand, counting down.
TGGATTTGAATTTCGTTTAATAATAATAATTATTTAATTAGCATTTGAATAATAAGTGCAATATTTCAGTAATTTCCATATGTATTAATAGTGTTTAGTCTTAATGTTCAATTCAAGTAGAAATTTGAGTGAAAGTTTAAAAAATTGTCGTTTTCCGGGGGTGAGGATTTAGTTAGTAAATCTAGATCGTAGTAAACAGGGGTAATTACATACAAGTAAACAGGGGTGATATTTACAGAATGTAATTTGGATTTGAATTTCGTTTAATAATTATTATTTAATCAGCATTTGAATAATAATTGCAATATTTCAGTAATTTCCATATGTATTAATAGTGTTTAGTCTCAATGTTCAATTCAAGTAGAAATTTGAGTGAAAGTTGAAAAAATTGTCGTTTTCCGGGGATGGGGATTCAGTTAGTAAATCTAGATCGTTTATAATTTTTGAACCCGTACTTATTCCTCAAGATGGTTGATGAATTTTATTCCTCAAGACTCAAAACGAATCAGAATTTGAAAGCGACGACGAGTCTCTTAGGATTGGGGAATAAATAAGGTTACGATAGTACAACATGGAAGAGCATGATGTGTATCTCAAAGACATTTTAAAGGTTTATTTATGTTGTAGACTAGATCATCGTGTAACACTAATTGACAGAGCTGACTGAGTGTAGTGCGCAATTTCTCCTTGCTCTGGTTCACTGCTGAGTGCAGAGTGCAGAGTGCTGACACTAGAGACATGGTCGTGTATTATACCTTATTATTGTGAGACTTCACTACATACTGTCAGCATTGGAGGAATAGGAAGCATTGAAGTTATTAATGAGGAATGTTGACAGTTTGAAGCGAATCTCACGATATTATTATGTGTGCTGCAGTAGACTCTTCGTTCTTATGCTACTTTTCAAGGTCAAACAGAACGTAACCCGAATTTTCCGGTTCGCGCTTCATTCTCTGCTGCCCTGTACTGCTCTTTTCCCTTTACTATCCTAGGTACAGGTCCTATCCGCGTTTCTTTTCCTTCAACTTCGTTTCTTCATCTCCTACATTCTTTCTTTTATCCTCCACCCGGCTCCTTTATAGTTGGTTATCTTCTATTCCACGACATTTTTCCCTTTTTTCGTGAGGTCTTTTCACCCGATTTTCTTCCACCATTATTCTTTCTTTCTTCCTCACCCAGGTTTTTTATATTATTCACTCAACTCCTATTGCATATCTTTTACTTTTCCACTGATTCTTGTTATTCTTTTCCTTGGCTTCTCCTTCTCTTCTGCTTTTTCTTCTCCTTCTTCTTTTTCTTCTCCAAATTTACCTCCTCTATTCTCTTCTGCTCTCATCTCATTCTGGTTTGCTTCTTCGTTCAATTGTCCTGGCTGACCATTATCCTGGTTCTTCTATATTTTCATCGGCTTTCCAGTTTTCCACTCCACTTTTTTCGTGCTTCGTTTCTTCAATATCATCTTAATCGTATTGTGTGTTTCGGTCTTAGTTTCGTATTTTGTGTTTTCACCGTGTTTCGGTCTTAGTTCTCACATTAGTAGAGTTGAGAGTCGAAGAGTTCAGACAAGAATTCAATAAGTAGAGCTGACTGCACCTTTCACTTACATCTTTCAGTTCCATCTTATCTGTTATTTCTCACAAGGTCCTGATGTGTACTTCAACACTCAGCAATCTCAACTCTTCTAAACATCCTTTCACTTTGATGATATTTCCTGATCCTCCCTTTTTTAGTCTTCGTCTTCATAATCATTCTCCCCCTCCTCCTCCTCCTCCTCCTCCTCTCCTCCTCCTCCTCCTCCTCCTTCTCATCGTCTAACTCCTTCTCCTCATCGTCTACTTCCTCCTCCTCGTCCTACTCCTCCTCCTCATCCTTTTACTTTTCTTCTTATTTATAATCATCATCATAATTCTCCATTTATTCACAAATACAATATTGCAAATCATATTCTTTTCCTACTTAATTTTTATATTCCCCCACTATAGCCCACTGTAATCCACCTAATCCACCTCAGTTTTGTTGTTACGACATACTGTTAACAATGGGTGACACCAACCGTGCAGTTCGGCGCAATAACATTGCTTCGTCTGTCCTTGTCACCAGGACACAGTTATTTAACAAAATGTGCATTTTCGCCCTAAAAAGAAGTGTAGCTTGTACAATCAATTTCCAAAGACTAGATTACACGCTTCTACGAACAATTTTGGCAGGATTTCTTTTGAATTTTTACACAATCTACTTGCTTTTTATAATATTCGTATAACTCTTATATTTCTCCTCTTATCCTTACTTCTTCCTTCTGTTTTCCAATTTTGTAGTAGTTTATCTCCTTCCACTCTATCCCCTGGTTCCGTCTCCTATAATATTTTGCTACCTAGTTTTCTTCTCTTTCTATTTTTCCTGGTATTACATTTCTCTACACTCTTCCCCTTTGCCAGTCTTTTCCACCTCTAGCTCCTCCCCAGTGGCTCCAGTCAGCGATATCTATCTCTATTATGATTATTAGACTATCTCTGTTGTATGCTGGTTCACCTTGCCAAGGTCGTATTGGGTATTTCCCCCTACCTTTCTGCTGGAATGACGGACTTCTTGAATGCACTTGCCAGGCTTGGAAACGAGTTTTCCCACTATTCCTGGCTTTTCTCAGCCTTTTCTCTTTTTTTTAGCTACATGGCCAGCAATAATATGTTGCAGTTTCTATGTTTTAAATGTTGATAGGTCGTAACAGCAACTAAGTATATAGGTGATTTCTTACAAATGCAAACATTTTATTTTCATAAGTTCTCTTAGCTCTACCAAGATTCACTATTCTACTTGGATATTTTGATTTGAGATTAAGGATTGAAACAGTTTTTGGCAATGAGTATTCCTGGTGATTCTTCTCGCTATTGTCAATAAATAAATAAAGTATCTGAATGAATGGCATTGAAAAATACTGAAATTATTGATAATCTCAAGTTTCGGGAAGTTCTTATTACTTAGGTTTGGGTGTACCATTTTCAACTTACCACTTCTGTACAAGAGTAGTTGTAACTCTCACTAATTCTCTCATTCAGATTTTCATTGTTCTCTTCTTCCCCATAACAGATTGTAAGTACTATGTTTTGGAAAATCATTGGTCATAGAAAAAACGTGTGTGCGTAAAACAATTTTTGGCTATTGATGAAATTGACGTAGTCGCTCATTATCAGTTGATATCAATTGAATGGGGTTGTAATAAAAACTGAATCCTCACTATCCATCTAAAATAGAACAATATTGCTATTAATACTATTTTGATAAAATTTTACAAACTAATCGCTGTCCATTGTTTACAGTAGTTGTGTTTGTGGAATTTTTTGACCTTGCTTTTCGTGCGTACAAATTGTTGTTTTATTGGAAAAATGTGACTTCTCGCAAATTTTGATGACTAGTGATTGTGGAATTTGTAAACAAATTTTGGGTCGAAAAACACGTTGTTAGATAAGATTTGTTTGATCTCGATAGAAAATAATTTTTTTAACATATTTTTCTATCTTATTTATCTTCCTAATCTCCCTAGTCCTTTGATCTATCTCTAATCTATGGTTTTTGGCGAAACTTATTATTTGCAAAAAAAATATATTTATAAAAATCTGGTTGCATTTCATAGATCCTTATTCTAAAGAGCCATTCTGAAGCGTTCGTTGACCACAATTTAGACGCTCCGGTCAAGCAGCGCTTATTTTACAGAGCTTTTGCCTCTTCTCAAACATAATTCAATCTGTTATCGTAATTTTTACTATCTATTAATTAACAGTTACGATGTAGTGGATATCTGTACTTTTAGTGATACTGTATAGTGAAGCTACATTGGTTGCCTACATCGGTTGCATTGTTATAGTTTGATGCCTGATAAGTCCCGTTCATTGTTCCTGAGAGTAGATTAGTTTCACTAATATGGCGATGCACACACATGCTGATCCAGTTCACTTGTTCCTTGTTCAAAGTAGTTGATAGTTGACTCTCTATTCTTACAAAACTGTTAATGTGATAATCAATCGTTCTTGTTAACTTATTTTCTGCGTTATAGGAATAGCCTATGCTATGTCAATTTTATGCGAAAATTGGAGAGATGTTAGAAAAGCTAAGATGCTGTAACGGTTCGATTGTCAGAATTTTCCGATTCTACGTTATTCTCAAAAAATAAATATATGCTCTTAATTTAATGTTAGTTTAGTTTCATTCAATTTGTGTGTCATTCACAGAACTTGGAGCTTGGAGTTAACCTCATACATGAGACTACAATCGACATACTATATTTGTATTTCATTTAAGAAGAATTGAAATAGAATTCCTTGCAATGAATTGCATTTCCCTCTTACCAACCTTCTTACAGTAAAATTTCCCTTGCTCAGTAAAAATAGTAAAGAAATCTAAGTTCTTGAAAAGGTTTGGAAGTTTGCAAAACCACAGAAAATCGAGAAAAACTTTGATGTGAATATAATGTGAAGATAAGCAATATTCGTAGAATATTATTCCAATCCTTTCCATTCCATCTTCTTGTGGCAGTCATTTTCATTTATGTAATAATTCAGACTCAGACTGCAAGTCATACTACTCATATGGATTGATCGGTTGATGATCTGCAACTTGCCTCTTGCAACACGCTCTCCTTGTATTAAATAAGGCATGAATTGTGTACATCTTGCTGCATGCCTTAGATTGTTCAACGAGTGTGGATAGAGTTGAAAAATGGTTTTGCCACTCGATTAGAAAGTTGTCAGGCTCTCTTGGAGTGTTGCTATCATGCGGGTTTCTGTAAGCGTGAGTGAGAGGAGATTAGGCGACGGATGACGATGTGCATAAAATTACAGCATTGGTGGTAGCTAATTTTAGCACAGTGAGTTGCAAAATACTGCATCCGATGGTGATTTACAGTGTGGTTTAGTTATCTAACTCCTTTTAAAGTAGTCAGATTTCGAAGAATAAAAGATGGGGATGCGATTAAAAAGCATAAAGAGGATGAAGTTGAAAAGTAGTAAAAATGTAGGTAAATTGGAGTAGAAAGTGAGGAATCAAAGAGTAGAGTCAGAGACAAATATTTTACTCTATGGTAGAATAAAATTCTATTTAAGGAAGATATGCGTGAATCAAGACATGTCGATGTACTAACGGATTTAGTTTTCTTATTTGCGAAATTTGTTGTAAAAGACAGGTGAAGGTAACGTAATACATTTATACGACCTATTTTTCCATTTAATCTTTCTCAGTTGAGACTATATTTGGACATTTGAGAGCTGAAGCTTGTTGCCTCTCACCCGGTTGGGTAGTAAATCGTGGTTTCTTTAAATTCATTATTCATTTACTCATTCAATTTGAATGATGAAGTATACAGCTTAGCCAATATGTGATGAACAGAAAAATATTCTTCTCTTAGGCTTTGGTGGCACATTTCTTCACTTGGTGAGTGACAATGATTGGATTATTTTCTCGAGAAATTACCTCATATCAACTATTCTGCTAACCATGAATGTCCTCCATGATTGTCTCTTCATAAAAAATTAAAAATACTTTCGTTGATGTAACTATTTCCTATATTAAGCTTCATGAGTAAGCTGAGCCCATATTTGGCTTGGTCTCAAATATCAATGATAATTATTACCAGTGGTTGCTTGATCATAAGATGACTAGGCAGCGGCAAACTTCACAAAACTAATTCCTAGTATAGATTTGACGGCCATTTTGGAAAGTAGATAACCGTTTTAGTTTTGATTGACAGTTGACAAGTCACTGACCATTAGGATCAATAAATGACCGGCCATGACAGTTTGCTTGTCATTAATTTCGAGGTGACAACTATTATCAACTTCGTTATTATTTTACCTTTTTTCACTAGCTGTAATAATGAGTGTCAGGTAATTAGTGCTGTTGTCTGGCCATAGATGGAATTCTACTAGTATTTGTTTCATCATTATCATGTCGTTACTGTTGAAGTTGATTGGCTGAATTTTGATTCTCATTGTTGACGTATAGACTGAATGCGAATCATATTACCATGGTTGTTCTAATTAGGGAATTGTTTCTTCAATTTAATTATTTTACAATCTTATGGAATCATATTTGAGGAACTGGAGACTAGCTAGATAGTCATCTGGAGAAGATGGACCGATACTTAAGAATCATTTTCCGCTGTGGTAAAATAGCAAGCTATGAGCAAAAACGTTTTTCAACCATGGCTTCCATAATTGGTTCTTCTATTTTTCTAATTGGCATTTATTATTTTCTAACTAATAGCCTCCAATATCAATCTCCTCTTGTCTGGAAGTATGATTTTCCTCTATTCCCCCAATAAATTATTGTCTGACAAACTTGATTTTTTCATGACTGATTCACACATGAATCCTTGTGTGTAGGCTATGGGAAGTATGATGATGAAGATGGACGAATGAACGTCGAGTACGGTGTGTTCTGAACAACCAGGAAGTGGATTTGTGAAGCTCATATTTGTATGTTAGCGGAGCAGGCTGCGAGCTTCCACCCATCCAACGAGAGTACTGAGAGCAAGATGCTTATCCGATCCGTGCGATTAGATGCTCCATATGCTTCGACAGATTACAGTGACTAGTGTATTGTTGGATTCAGGAGCAATGTGTACAGATCTTAACTTGAAACTCCAAAGACAATGTCTAATCTTATAATGACTTGATCAAAGTCGGCAGAACCGTTTGTTTGCGATCAATTTGCAGCAGCCTTGAAATGAGTCTCCGGCACCAGCACCCACCCATATTTATTTGTGCTATTTCCAAGTGATTGAACATGTTGACCGGAAAATTCCAAGTTCACAGCAACTGCAGCAGCAATCGATTTCCTCTTGAAGCGTTACGACGGACGGCCTTCGCGGGTCGTTGAACGGACCTTGTTTACTGTTATTCAATTGAAATATTTACTAATCTAGAGTTGGAATAATGGGAATTGTAATTTCTCATCAAATTGTTCTTTAAATTTCTTGGTTTATCTGGTTTTATCCATTAAAAAAAAAAGATTATTTCGGCTATTGTTGTTGTTGAAGGATTGTGTTTTGAATAGGATTGAGTAATATTCGGTTAACAGTTGATTATTTAAACTATCAACTATTGTTTTAGCTTTTTTCAAAACTCAAATTATAGACAAATATATTGAGACATCCCACACATATTAATAAAGTGGACCGAAAAAGATTCAATACAGTACTATAATAATACAGTAATTCTACTCAGATTTGGGTTATTTATGCGCATCTGTTTTTATCTATATTTTCTGAATCGTTTCATTCATTATCTTTCATTCGTTGTTTTGAAATTTTACTATACCAGAGACAAACTAATATCCGTTTATAGTATTGTGTTATTATTATTCTTTACGATAGAACATAGTACATGCAGAGAGCATAAAATGCTTTACATCTGCATGTACTGTACGTGCATCTATAGTAATCTATACTCTGAAGACATACTGATTAAATGCTGGTTTTTCAGTATTATTGTTTTCTTTAAACCACAGAGAACTGGGAGTACTGTTTTTCAAACTATCTGTGCTGTTATTATAGTATTTGAAAAAAATACTTTTGTGGCCAGCGCTGTTGAAATAATCACAGAAAATTGAATTCAAAAGACTAGGGTATTAATATTTCACAAATGACTATTTATAATAAAAAATGTAAAATTAAGCTTTAGGAGTAGTTTATTAGGCTTAGGTTAGTTTTTTAGGAGTAGTAGGAGTCAATTTATGCTTAGTTGTGTTGGTAAGTTTGCAAATTTGTTTCTTGGTCTGTCTGTTCTCTGTCTCTACCCTCTTTATTATTTCTCGGACCACAGATTAATCGGAATTTGCGCACTTGGGTGATAGTGGCATAACAATAATCATGATACATGATGTAACGAATTGTCATGTTATAACTACTGGCCAGTTTGGTAACGGTAGTTACCAAACTGTGCATTCATTGTCGTGGATTACAATTCAAAGAAATATGAAGTGTGAACAATCTGCTTCCTATATTTGAAGTTGGTTTTTATCAATATGCTATGGTCGTATGCATTGTTATGTTCAATATGATATGGTTTAAGATATTGATCGATTAGTTACACATCTAATCTATCGATTAGTTACGTATCTAATATTTTTGCGAAATATGAATTTGGAGTACAATATTTCTTACGTACCCAATTGTGTTTTTGTGCGTTTCTCAGAATTCTCCATTATAGTTAGCGATGCAGTGGTTGAGATTATAGTTATGATTTTCGGTTGATGATTATATAGGAAAAAAATCGAATATACTTGTTGAGCTATGGAGGACATTCTTATTGATTTTCATTAGATTTTTTTTATTTTAGAAGACTGAATAGTTTGAACAAATTAAGATGTGCCATTTTACCTGCATTTTTTTATTTTCAAACAAATTCAAGATGGCTGTTTCTTCTGTTTCAGGTGCTGCTTCGTGTCTTCATATCAGTTTTAGTAAAATACGGTGATTTTTAATTGATTTCATACAGTTTTGGGAATTAATTTTGATAGTTCAACTTTTCGAATAATAATGGCATCCAACATGGTGGAGAGATTTTATTCAATTAATAAGGTGAGTAATGAAAAGAAGCTATTCTACTCTTCTAGACTTTTTCACCATATTTCGTTGTTTTATTTTTAGTGTACTTGCATACATCATTTTATCTTATCTATACATTCCAAACATGTTTGATTTTTTCTCGCCATATCTTTTCATTGATTGATTATGGAGAAGCTATTTATATAAAAATCTTGAAAGTAATTCTATCTATCTTTTCTTTATTTAAATTATAATTTGAAAATATACTGAATATTTACCGTTCTAAAGTTTTCTGTTCGCTGTTGATTATTCTGTAATTCATAGATTGTTTTACATATTGTGTGTCACCTGAGAATTTGAACATTACAAATAAACTCAAGTCAGTTGAGTCATGGAACAAGTACTGTATTTCAGTGAGCAAAGTCGTCGTAGCTTAGATAGTTTCAAGTCTTATAAAATGTTACAGTAACTTGATGTTGGTTACACTTTCACGTGAAATTGAACTTCAACTACAACTTTCAATGACTGTGGTTGATTGAATTACCACCAGCTCAATTTCATCTCACTTTCAGTTTGTTGCAGTAACTATGAAGCCACAGATAATGAATTTTGCCAATCTTTTATTACTGATGATGATTTTTAATGATGGATAGACGAGTTTTCACCTCATAAAACCATTTTTTCAATATAAGTGAACACTTGAAACTAAAATATCTTAAGTTGTGCAAATTAATATTTGATACTTAATTTTTATCTATAATAGAAAAGAAATAAATTCAAATATGCCTAAATCTTTCTACACGACAGACTGCTTGATCTTTATTTGACCTTGAAATTCAAAGCCATCATCTATTTGAAAGGCTTGATTTTCATTTTGAACAGCCGTTTTGTCCGAAACTTCCCGCTTGCAAATGTCGACTGCAGTAAGTAATATTATTAGCTGTCATACAACCTTGACAGTGATAAACGCCTGTCCGAGTCATTCATTTTTGTTTCGTGTTTCAGTGCTAATTATTGAAAGTACTTGCTGTATTATGTTCTCTTTTTTTCGTCTGATTATCCCTGTCTTATTTTGTGTCTCTCTTTGTTCCAATTGATATGAAAGTAGTCTATAGTTTTTTTATGATCTCCTGTACACGCTGTCTTTCTACAACCGAACGACGTTTGATTAAACTGTCAAAAATACATTTTCTGTGTTGAGATGATAGATTTGAAAGGTGCATTTCCTTGTAGCTGTTGAGAATATTTCCATTACTTGATAATACATTATTTAGGTTTGTCAGTTGTCTGAAAACGTTTGATTCGCATTATCATTGAATAATTTTTTATTCCTAAGTATTGGTATAGAACAATTTATTACTTTATACTATTTGTAATAGATTCATATTTCATTAGGAATATGCAGGCGTTGCATGATTGTTTGTAAATTTGGTACAGATTACTTGTGATTGGAAGCAATCATCCATTCTGTTCTCATTATGAGTAAATTGGATTTTGAAACTTCTTCGGAGCTTCTAATTTGTGTTATGTACTGTCTGACTAGTGATGATGATAGAAGATAAACTTACTTTTTGCTATCGTATTTAATAAAACTTTAAAGTGAAAAAACACTCACATTTTTTGATGTGGGACGTCTCTTGTCCCTACACAACACCCCTCAACATAAATACAATAGACCAGGAATTTATAAACTAGATTGTACAGATTGAAGCAAATTTTACATAGGTAAAACAGCTAGAAATTTTAATATAAGATTTAAAGAACACACAAGAGCCATTACCCATCCTTCCTCCCATTCCACCTTTGCAGAACACATTATCTCCACTGACCACACACACCCTGACATAGACAACAACCTCGAAATACTCCACTATACTCACAAAAGTAGAAAATTAAATGTACTAGAACAGTTTGAAATATACAAATATACCAAACAACAGCCAAACAATATTCTAAATGACCAAATCAACTTTTCCTCCCACACTCTGTTTGACAAACTCATTTAAATCCTCCTCCATTAACCGCCAAAACTCCTCTCCACCCCCACTCTGACCAAATTTCACCCTCATAACCTTAAATACTTCAGTCTCTGTTTGGCTTGAGAATGTGCAATACCAGCACGAAACGGACGTAGCCACATCAAAAAAGTGAGTGGTTTTTCACTTGAAAGTTTTATTAAATACAATAGTAATAATAATAGTGACAACAAGATGGATAACCAACAACGTTTTTTTTTTGCATTGCAACCGTATTATTTCTCATTGAGTTTATATTTTTCAATGGTTCTATTCATTTGGTGGAGTGTATTTCTCATAATATATTCAATATTTAGTTCTTTTTGCGCTCTTCTGGTGGAAGTGTAATGAAAATGGCGTAACGTTCTTGGTTTAATATAATTTTAATATATTTTAGAGTAGCCTAGTACTGTAGCAGTGTAGTGTAGTGGCAGTCTTATCGCAAAAACGTCAATTTTTACTGAAAAAATTGCGAAATGTTAGTTGTCAATAGCAGTCAAGTCAACCTACTGTGAACGGGTGTCAGTAGTCCATGTCAATATATTGAACAGAAATCTATTATCGGTTCTGCACTCATTTGAATATTGCGTCAGTTTTTGCGTTCGATGACCCAGTGGTAGGCCTAACATTTTTATCTTTACTCACTATGCAATAATTGTGAGTCAGTTCTAGATTGAACATTGCCTTATATACTACTTTTCCAACATAACATTTGTTCGATCATACGCCAACTTTATATTTAATGCGTCTTATTTAAATATACATCATATACATTGTTAATTCTTAGTTGCTTTCTCTTTTACGTCTAGGTATTCTAGTAATTCAGTGTCTAGTCTAGAGGAATTCAGGTCTTTAGTTTTATGTGCCTTTTAAATTCCTAGTCTTTATACAGAGCTTCATGTTCATATAGATTGTATTCAATAACAGTGGAAGGTGTGTAACCAAGTATCTTGCGGGAAGATTACTTGAGCTTTCAAGTAAAGTTTGATGTACAGTACTTCATCGATTAGTCCGCCAGTTGATCACTGAATGTAGTTGAAGCTAATTTTGACTAGATTATGCTTTGAGGCAGGCATTCATGGTTCTAGGCTTCTTAGTTCGTATTAAGTTCATAATATTGATTTTGTAGAAATAGAAGTCTTGTATTGAATTAGTAGACTTGAACATTATTTCCAATTAACTTAGAATTGACTTGGATGCCAAGTTCTTGTGGAAAGGGCTTATATCTCGACTGGCAAAGTAAGTTTTATCTCAAAATTGTTTCTCATCAAAACCAGTATCTATAGTACGTGCAAATTTACTTCCGACTTGGGATGGACATGCGCAACAGAGAAAGCACACAGCGGGAGGGATACAGAGGCGCGATGTTTCCGTTTTGAAGCGGCCAGCGATCTCAAACTTCTAGTGACTGTTCATGTGTTCATGCTAAACATGTGAAGTTACCTGTCTGAAAGCGGGCAGACGACTGAAAAATTGGCAACTGCGCTGACACCTATTACTCTATTAATCACTGTAATTGGCTGATCTCCCTCCATTTCTCTGCGCTGCATATTCCTCCAAGTCTGAAGTAAATTTGAACGGTCTATAGTTTTGTCCTGGTATTATAAGATTTCAGTGAACTTATTCAAAAATCATCAAAATGAACAAATATAATTAATAAGAGATTTTTCATTAGTTTCTTGAACTTGAATTTTATTGGTTTTCAGTTTTTACAATATAATATTATGAATAAATCTATTTGGAATCTTTCTGTACAATTTCTGTACAATTGAAAGTAATAGTCTTCCACGTATTGATTCCCTACTTCTCATATTTCTCCCATTTCCTTTTTTGTAATCAACGGCCACAGAAAAGAGAGCAAACGGTATTGGAAGGAAAGGTCAGGATGAAGGTCAAACAGGGCAGGAAATGAAAGAGAGGGTGGAGTGAGTGGAGATCCAATCCATCGTCTGGTTGCAGTCTGTCTGACATTTCCACAATTAATCATTGATCACTCTTGTTCTCTGCTGCTTGTATCTGTTGTGAAGGTTCCGTTGCAGAGCATTTGTGAGGGATGTTAAGAGCTTGATGCCCTTCACCTTCTTCATTATTCACTTTTTGTACTGAGGTTGTGAAAGATGAATCTTGAGGGTGGAGAGGTCTGAATAAAGATGGAGAAGAGGTGGAAGATAGGTGTAAAATAGTTTGGAAGTGTTGGGGAAAGAAGAGAAGGGTAGTATGAAGAAGAAAAGGAAGATCCATGAGTAGGAAGAGTAGAATAGAAGATAGCAGAAGAGGAAGGAGCTGAAGATGAAAGTGGAATAGATAAAAGGAGAGGAAATGAAAAATTATAAGAAGTAGAACAATATGGAGATGAAGGAAAACTAACCGAAGTAGAAAAAGAGAACAGTAGTTGATAAATGATACGGGTTGTGAGGATTCAAGTATTGTTCCTTGTTGTCGTCGTCTTGTCACTTGTTGATTATGTATTCCTTTTCAATGAACTATGTTGTTGTAGCTTATAATGTGGGAAAACCATACCATACATATGGTTCCTCATCATTAGTGTGTGTGTATTGTCTTGAGGTCTACTACTGTCCACAACACTGCTGAACTATAATGTATAAAAATTGTTTATCAAACATTTTCACTATCGGGAAAACCAAAAATTGTTAATAATCTTGTCCAAAAGGGAAAATTTCTTGAGTTTTCTTATTTACTTGAAAAACATTCATGAATTCCAAGTAACATTTGATTTTTGTAACAATAATTCAGTATTATCATGTAAAGCATTACAGTCCTGAAGTCTTTCACTGTTATGAGTTTTTAAGGATGAAGCCCATATTGAGTTTTTAAGAATGAAGCCCATATTGAGTTTTTAAGGATGAAGCCCATATTGAGTTTTTAAGGATGAAGCCTATATTGAGTTTTTAAGGATGAAGCCTATATTGAGTTTTTAAGGATGAAGCCCATATTGAGTTTTTAAGGATGAAGCCCATATTGAGTTTTTAAGTATGAAGCCCATATTGAGTTTTTAAGTATGAAGCCCATATTGAGTTTTTATGGATGAAGCCCATATTGAGTTTTTAAGGATGAAGCCCATATTGCGTTTTTAAGGATGAAGCCGATATTGAGCTTTTAAGGATGAAGCCCATATTGAAGGGATGAAGCCGTAACTTATTATTGAAGAGTGAGATCATTGGACAACAGATTATTATGTAAATCAAATCATTGTAGTTTTAGTTTTCCACTGATATGTAAATCAAATCATTGTAGTCTTAGTTTTCCACTAAAAAAACTGGGTAGTTTATTCGCGTTTTACCACAGTTCTGTTTTGACAAAGAAAATATTAGCCTTATAAAATTGCAATCTGTGCTCAACCATTGAGCACTTACCGGCAGCCACTGTACTGTAATGGTTATTTTCTATGGCGTTTCATCTCGACAATATAAATTATTCTCTACCGTGAAAAATCACCCGTCCTCTCTCTCTTCTCTTTTCCAGACTTTCTTTCCGTTCCTCAATACATAATTGCAGTTGCATTCCGCAACAAATTGCTTTGGAAAGGTATTTCGCGAAAGTAATTGTTGTCTGGCTGTGCAATATCTTGTAGTGGAATGGGATGGGATGAGATAGTAGAGTAGCTGTTATTGCAATACTGTGTGGTCGATTAGGATTTGCAGTTCCTTCAAGAAGGCGTTTTTTACTGGGTACTCAGTTTTTAAGTTTGAACCTCTGTTGAAATTGCTTCTCATGTACGTGCATCATTATGACTTTTTATGAGTTTTTTCATGTTCTAAATCAAAGGTATTATCAAGATTTTTTAATAATAATTTTTGTGGTTATTCCCAATGTAGCTGACTAACAATTTGTTCCTCAAATCCATGCAATTTTTAGTTTATTTAAAATGCTTTTGCATCACAATATGGATGGTCTTGTGTTGTCTACCACTATGTTCTCGTGATAATGTGAAGAAGATTTCAAAAATTCCTATGAACCTCAAAAGATTATTTCTTATGGAATTTGTAAGTAGTATTGTATTGCACAATTTCTTTCATCCTGGAATGTAACAATAAGTAGTCGAAAATAACACTATTTTAATGAAAGATTGATTTTTTATGTTTTTTCAAGGTTTATAGTTTCGTATTTTGAATCCTTTGTTCAAAATAATATATGAATACATTTCAAAGTAATGTTTTTCGAACCTCTCTTTTCTTTTTACAAGAAAAAAATGAAAAAAATCAGCTGGTTGTATTAGAAATTTCTGCTCCGTAAGTCATCATTTGTCACAAATTTATTGAAATAATAATATACCGGTTTTGTTGTTGAACAATTTTTATCGTTTTGGTACACTGAAACTAAAGCACAGAGTAGAAAAATATAGAGAAAGAGGGAACTGTACGATTAGTTGATTATGACCAATGAGGCTAACATCTGCTATTGGCCAAGATAAGCCACTCCCACTTGGAGTTTATTAACCGCCATTGCTGTGACACTTGAATGAGCTGCTGATTGTGGGAGTGGCTTATTTTGACCAGTGGCAGACGTTCATCCACCTATTGTATCGCTTGCTCTTTACTATATTTTCTACTACTCTGAACTTTAGTTTTAGTTTACCATGGATTGATAATGGTTTAACAGCGAAACTAGTAATAGTTTCTTAAACTTGATAACTTTGTAGTTTTCATAACTTCAAGTCTCATTATTCATAACTATCATATTTTCTACTTCACAATCATAATATCCTCACTCAGCCTCACTAATACCCAAAAAGGATATGAATTGTCAATGATGAGCGATCAATCATTAGGCTATTTCTTCAAGTTCTGATTGTAGTATTAGGTTAAGCAGTAGATTTGATTGCAACGCATTGTTTCAAATACATCTCCCTATCTTTATTTTGCACTGTTATCAATCTATCTTTATTATCTGACGGGCCTTCTATTTCTCTCGAATATCCTGCTATCAATTTATCATTATCATTCCTATCTTTTTCTGCTACTGGAAACTGGAATTGCATTTCGCATTAACCCTGCATTTCACATCACGTACCCAATTTTTTTAATACATTTCCTTCTCTTTATATGATGCAGTCAATGCAATTCTTTTTTATGCATCCCAAATGGGTTCTTGCCAACACTCCTCTCCTCCTCTTCCCTCATTTTATGGCCAACACTGATAATTTATCACCTCGAAGCTTTTGCTGCAAACCTTTCTTTTGCGAAAACCACCATTAACTCCAGCCACAGAATAAAGCTCTATTGTATGTGATTGTCGGGTAACGTAGTAGCTTGGAGAATGATGATGATGATGATAATATTGCCCATGTTTTTATTTTCTGGCTCTTGTAGAATGTAGCTACTAGCTATTGATGATAATGATAGTAATAATGATTTTCAATTCATAAACATTAGTTGTTGTTCATGTTGATACTAAGTAGTTCATATTGATATTCCGATGATAATTCACTATCAACATCATGGTATAATGAAAAGACGAAACTTATCATTTGCTGTAGTAAATGATAAAGGAGAAGGAGAAAAGTAAGAGGAGGAGCGGGAGAAGTTGAAACAAAGAGAGCACAGAACTAACAAGAAAATATTATGTAAATTGACGACTTATTAGATTTATGTGTTTGAGAGATTACATAAATAAATGAAGGATATTATTCTACAAATCAATAACTTTTATTAATCTCACACATTTACATTTCACATTTTCTTGATCTACTCATTAGTTTTTTCTTGTAAAAACTAATTTGTTTATTTATTTCATTAACGATGTTGCTTTTTGAATTAATTCCATGAATACTTTCATATGATGATAACATCATACGTCAAAATATAATTACCATCGCTACAATCTTATATCCTGCAATAAATGGTTAAAGAAGACACTGAATACAAAAATCAGAAGAAAATAAGAGAAGAACTATATAAAAAAAGGGAAAAAGGATCAAAATGTATTAGTAGAACATAATAAGAAGGAGACAAATGTAGAAGATCGAAGAAAAAGAATGATAGTTGGATACAGCATGACTGGAGAAGGAAAAGAAGGTCGAAGGTAAGTAAAGAAGAGAAGGTGAAGGAATAGTATTCAAGGAAATGCAAGTGAAAGGAATTTATAATATAGTTGAAGGAAAAAATATATTTTTTATAATATTACATGGTTGGAGAAGGTCAGGAGAAGAGAAATAGAGCAAACATGAAGAAGAGAAAAATGGTAAAAGATGTAAAAGCAGATGATAGAAAAATCAAAATCCGCGTTCCTTTCTGCTGAATTGTACTCGTGTGTGGGCACCGTCTGTGTCCCAAAATAGTCTACTGATATCAGACTCGGATATTCTTAATTTCCCTCTGACAAAAAAAGAACAAATCCACCACAATGTACTGTAGACTACAGTAGGACATGGTCGTCCTAAACTCTTCTCTTTTCACCTCAAATCTATTACACGGTCATTGTTGTGATATTATCTTTGGATTATCCTATTTATCACCACACACGATCTGGGATATTTTTCTACTTTTTTCCTGTTAATATGCCACGCCTAGAAGTGGTTTCCAACTACTAATGCCAATGCATTACCTAGAATCGAGTAGCTGGAAAAAGTTCAAAATGACCTTTCATATCTTTGGAGGAAAGAAGAAAAAATACGCTATTCAGTTTAATGTTAAGCTGCTGTTTCTTTCAAGTTGAATCCGATTTACATCGTTGGAATCGCTCTCTGATACATAATATTGGAGTAGTTTTTAAGCTGGGTTTACACCAAAGTTTATTAACAAAATGTTAATAACTTAATCCTTATAGATTCTAGTAGATTGAAAGGAACTTTACAAACACTTATGTTCATCATCTGTATGATAAGATATGTTCAATCTAATAGAATCTATAAAGATTGAGGTATTAACATTTTGTTATTAAGTTTGGTGTAAACGTAGCTTTAGAGTTCAATCGATTTGGAGCAGATAGTTCGTCTCATTTAGGATTTTTTCTAAACACAACCCATATATTTATTAGCTTGGCTGTTAAACAGTTTATTGATATTTGTATGATATGGAGAATATATCGCGTTGATAATAGGCTAACGTAATTGATTGACCAATGCAGTTAATTGACTAATGTAGTTAATTGACTAATAGATGGGCCAAATAGAAATGTGCGTGACTTGATAATAACGCCTTATAATAGGTGTGCGTGAGTTTAGAAAGTTTGGCAGTAATTTTTTATCAATGGTTGACAGTTTTCCTCATACAATTCCTGGTATTTTCAAGATGTGAACAGTTTTCCTCATGTGCGTTGAAAAAGTTTATAATGGTTGCTATCTACGGTGACCGGTGAGTCTTAGTGGTGGCATTTTTGTGTTTCACGTGTCCGTTGTTGTTCACGTGTCTCTGTTTTGCTGAGAGAAAGTGGACCAATTATTGGGTGTGACTAATTTTTGTTTATCTGAGAAAAACATACTAGGTTAACATACATACGTGGGGAGGCAATTTGATGCGTTAATCTTGGAAAAAAAACTGTAATCATAGAATGGAAGTCTTTAAGAAACTATCGATAAAATGTGTCTACATGATTTGAATATGTTCAATGAGTTATGATTTCGTTGGATGGCGTACATTCCATTTTAATATTGTAATTTATTTATGAAATCATAATAGTTTTTAAACAATCACAATTCTTGTTTCCTCAATCTGTAAACTGAGTTTTAATGCAATTAATGAAGTTTATTACGTATGTAGTGCGGTGATATTAAGTACACTATTTGACTATAATTTGGTATTTTAATCATTCTAAATTCAAAATTTCTAGCTCATTTTTGGATAGAACTTTGAACTTTAACTTTCCTTAGTAAGAACATAACCTATTTTTTCAGACATTTTATTAATCATAATTTGGGAACAGAATAGTTTTGGGCTATGCCTGTTGTTCTATCCCGATCATATTCATATGATTTGTAATATTGTATCAACAAATTAATAAATAAACTTGATTTTAACTCGTGAAACCTTAAGAAAAGCCTATCAGATTAGGAAAGGCGATTTTATAAAATAATCCTATAAGTATATGATTAAATGTGATATGATAATATGTCAGCATGTTCAAAACATGATGGCTACATTGATCAGTGATCACATGACTTGATTAACTGATTTACTCAATGAACACTACATTTGTAATATTACTCATTATTATTTGATCATCTCACTTTGATAAGCATTAGTTTTTTGATTGTTTTAATTGATTATTATTTATTTCAAAACCTAAGAAAATTAGAGTTTGATAAATGATTGACCTTGAATTTTTCAGCGTTCCATTTTTAATGGCGATTTAAAAATTTGAAAATTGAATAATCTGTTAGAAGTGTCACTGTTCTAAAGATTTGTAATTTTATTATTTTTTACCAAGTATGCAATTGTGGATGAATCCCAATTGATAACAGGCTGTTGAATCTTCTCTGCAATCGATTTGCATTTTGAGTAGTTGATGTCAAAATAAAATTTACGATCTTGAAATATTGTAATCCCATCAATTGAACCTTGTTGCTGTAATATGTAATCATTATTGGTTTGAAGTATTGTTCTTTTCAATTTTTCTTATCGTTGAAGAGGCTCAACAAAATTACACTTGTCATTATTAAGCTTATCAAAAATGTGACAACATTAATAATCATTTCAATTGCATCTTTTTAAAAATAAGAATAGCTGGCGCCTATCTTCAGATGTACTGCAATAATTTTGGTATCAGTGATACGACACTTTTTCGAGAGTATAATGGCTTTATCATAAATAGTTCGCGAATAAATCTTGTCAATCAATAGTTTTTACTCACAAAGTTTTGATATAAGGCTCTTGACCATTGTGGATAAACCTTTTTATATTATTCGATTATTATTTACAGTATGTGATTACTATGTAATTTTAAGGTAATTTTTGATGGTACATTAACATTTTGTTATTAAGTTTGGTGTAAACGTAGCTTTAGAGTTCAATCGATTTGGAGCAGATAGTTCGTCTCATTTAGGATTTTTTCTAAACACAACCCATATATTTATTAGCTTGGCTGTTAAACAGTTTATTGATATTTGTATGATATGGAGAATATATCGCGTTGATAATAGGCTAACGTAATTGATTGACCAATGCAGTTAATTGACTAATGTAGTTAATTGACTAATAGATGGGCCAAATAGAAATGTGCGTGACTTGATAATAACGCCTTATAATAGGTGTGCGTGAGTTTAGAAAGTTTGGCAGTAATTTTTTATCAATGGTTGACAGTTTTCCTCATACAATTCCTGGTATTTTCAAGATGTGAACAGTTTTCCTCATGTGCGTTGAAAAAGTTTATAATGGTTGCTATCTACGGTGACCGGTGAGTCTTAGTGGTGGCATTTTTGTGTTTCACGTGTCCGTTGTTGTTCACGTGTCTCTGTTTTGCTGAGAGAAAGTGGACCAATTATTGGGTGTGACTAATTTTGTTTATCTGAGAAAAACATACTAGGTTAACATACATAGGTGGGGAGGCAATTTGATGCGTTAATCTTGGAAAAAAAACTGTAATCATAGAATGGAAGTCTTTAAGAAACTATCGATAAAATGTGTCTACATGATTTGAATATGTTCAATGAGTTATGATTTCGTTGGATGGCGTACATTCCATTTTAATATTGTAATTTATTTATGAAATCATAATAGTTTTTAAACAATCACAATACTTGTTTCCTCAATCTGTAAACTGAGTTTTAATGCAATTAATGAAGTTTATTACGTATGTAGTGCGGTGATATTAAGTACACTATTTGACTATAATTTGGTATTTTAATCATTCTAAATTCAAAATTTCTAGCTCATTTTTGGATAGAACTTTGAACTTTAACTTTCCTTAGTAAGAACATAACCTATTTTTTCAGACATTTTATTAATCATAATTTGGGAACAGAATAGTTTTGGGCTATGCCTGTTGTTCTATCCCGATCATATTCATATGATTTGTAATATTGTATCAACAAATTAATAAATAAACTTGATTTTAACTCGTGAAACCTTAAGAAAAGCCTATCAGATTAGAAAAGGCGATTTATATAAAATAATCCTATAAGTATATGATTAATGTGATATGATGATATGTCATGTTCAAAACTGATGGCTACTGTGATTACATGTATGAGTTGATTGAGTAACTGATGTACTCAATGGACACTATATTTTTAATGTTACTCATCATTTAATTAATTAATATCATGATAATTTTAACTGTTAAGTAAATTCTGTAGTAAATTTAACAGTGTATTAAACTGATAAGTAAAAACATAAGTAAACATTAAGTAAAGTTCACTGATATAATGTATGTTTATATTTGAATTTACATGTTTTTTATAATAGTACCTTGTCAAGCAGCCTCTTTGAGGTTCGCTTAAGGTAGCTTATTTATTCAATAAACGTTTTTTTCTATTCTATTCTATTTGATCATTTGACTTTGATAAGCATTAGTTTTCTGATTGTTTTCAATTTATTATTATTTATTTCAAAACCTAAGAAAATTAGAGTTTGATAAATGATTGACCTTGAATTTTTCAGCGTTCCATTTTTAATGGCGATTTAAAAATTTGAAAATTGAATAATCTGTTAGAAGTGTCACTGTTCTAAAGATTTGTAATTTTATTATTTTTTACCAAGTATGCAATTGTGGATGAATCCCAATTGATAACAGGCTGTTGAATCTTCTCTGCAATCGATTTGCATTTTGAGTAGTTGATGTCAAAATAAAATTTACGATCTTGAAATATTGTAATCCCATCAATTGAAACTTGTTGCTGTAATATGTAATCATTAGTGGTTTGAAGTATTGTTCTTTTCAATTTTTCTTATCGTTGAAGAGGCTAAACCAAATTACACTTGTCATTATTAAGCTTATCAAAAATGTGACAACATTAATAATCATTTCAATTGCATCTTTTTGAAAATAAGAATAGCTGGCGCCTATCTTCAGATGTACTGCAATAATTTTGGTATCAGTGATACGACACTTTTTCGAGAGTATAATGGCTTTATCATAAATAGTTCGCGAATTAATCTTGTCAATCAATACTTTTGACTCACAAAGTTTTGATATGCTCTTGACCATTGTAGATAAACCGTTTCATAATATTATTTACAGTATGTGATTGCTATGTAATTTTAAGGTAATTTTTGATGGTACATTAACATATTGAAGCATTTTTGACTGTTCATTTATGACTAATGCAATTTGATGTAACGATTTATGGTCACGAAATCAAAGCATTTATAACCATTATTCAAATCGCTCGTGAATAAACACTTCAAACCTTTTTAAAATATTATTGTATTACTAATTTTGAGTTGTAGTTTACATTCTTCTTTCGATTATGCACTTCTTGTATGATGCCCATACTCCCGTGAAATTTTCTTAATCCTTAGGCAATCTAACTTATTCACAAATAATAATACACCCAAATAATAATCAACTCATGATCGAGATGGGAGATCAGTCATAGAGCTCTGAAAACACTGTAGCAATTCAATCTTCCGATTGAGGGCTCCTCATGAGATTTTTAATTTTCTTGTTCGTGATAGGTTATCGATATCATGGTAGTTTTACTATTCTTGGTGGGCAGCAAGTATACCGTTGGTATACTCAAGATCTAGATTATAATAATAATCCATATTATTATGTGTGTCTGGTTCATGCTAATGTTCATACTATTTTCATTTCTCAGAAGAAACTTTATAAATTACCATTACAATTATTGATATAAAAATATTGTCGGTTGAAAGTTTTAAGAAAACTTTCTCTTGGACCAGACACCTCTATTTAACCAAAAAAGTATGTTAATTCATGCCGGAATTTCCATTCAATGTATCAGTATGAAAGAGACAGAAGTGTGTCTATGGTTTTTATATGCATGATTGCTTATTGAGAGGAAGCTCACTATTTGCGTTTTCTGTTGGGTTCATCTGTGGCACTAGGATATTTTTTTATCTATTCTATGCCTATCCATTGATTGCCTAATATTTGTCCATTCCACCAAGTTTAATATGAATATTGTGACTGAGTCATCATTGTCTTCTGTTTTATCTGTAAAAAAATATGGAAGTATATATTATTATTGGTGGTCTATTGAATTGTATCATCTGAACTTTGAAGTACCTTTACTTTGTCTATGCATCACGCATTTCATCAGTTTTTTAATAACTCATGTAATCCATTTTCTCACACTATGAAATACTCAATCACACATGAAATACACACTATGAAATTTTCTCACACTACTCATGTTTTGTTGTAGAATTTGTTCTGTCTGTACCAAAAACTACACGTGTTCATTCAATTTATTTCCGAATTTGTATTTTTCCAAAGTGCTCATCAGTTAATAAGTTTCTTTAACTGCAAAATATGGACTGTTAATAATGCAGAACCACCCTCTTGAAGAGGTCATCACCCAGCAGAAGCCACCGCATTAGTGTTGTAATGTAGTCTAATCTGTTCTGTCGTATTCAATGGAGCACCAGGCAAAGACTTTTTCCCCCGACGTACTTATAAATTATTCAATGTTGTAGCTCTTGACTTATTCACCCCCGGTTTATTCACTTTTGCTCTTCCGTCTTCCTTGAATACTCTTAGTAAGGGAGATGAAAAAGGAGCTGTCTTGGAGTTGCAGTGTTACAACAGTATCTTGAAAGAAAGTTGAGTTTTACTTTTGTGTTACGTCTTGGTCGAGTTTGATTTCGTTCAAATAAACTGCAAAACATAATGCTTGCAGTTTTCTATATTTCCAGGATACATCATCCATAGAATATACATAATTCATTCAATCCTCTTATTGATCATAATCTATCTAGACTATTCACAAAAGATAGATAGATTATGATCAATATGAGGATTGAATGATTGATGTAAATTCTATGGATGATGTATCCTGAAAATAGAAAAACCTAGAAGCATTATGTCTTGCAGTTTATTTGAACGAAATCAAACTATTCACAAATAGGAAACTATACACTCGTAATAATATTGAATGAAAACTATGTGATATTGTCAAAACCACCAATTCAATATAACAATATTTGAGATCGGTTTTGAACAATTTGAGATTCTGATTTTGGTCATTACACCACTATCAATCCTATAGTAAACTGAAAGCTTGAACATTTGGAAGCAATAGGTGAAGCTCTACAATTGTGCATTAGCTGTTCACCAATGAAGGTTGAGTTCACGGGTACTAGAATACTATGTATTCACGGATGTATTCTAGTATCCGTGGTTGAGCTCTACTGTCATTGGCCGAGATACTAGACACACCCCCAAGTATTCCAAATATGGTCATTAGCACCGTTCAATCCGTATTCGTAAAAATTGCTACAGCAGTAGGACTTATTATTTTCTTTTTGGTTCAGCGTATAGGGTCACAGGACATGGTGGAAAAGTGTCAAAATCTATTTATGAATTCCGATAATGGTACTTGAATAACTACTGCATTCATTTTCAGACTTGATGGAAGAATGAATGAATGTCCTTGCTTGTGTATCATCAATGCAACAGTATCAAAATTTGATACGCATTTTACGTTGCAGCTGAAGGTACTGTTTCTTTCTGAGCGGGAATCTTTTGAGGCCTGCTCGACTGCTACACTCCCACACACTGGCGATGTGTTTTTTTGTGAAATCATCATCATTTGTATGGACTGCAATGTTTTGGTTTACCGGTTTTAGTCCTGATTTTAATTGATCAAAATTCAGTAAATGAAATTTAAATATCACTCTGTTTACTGAGAGTGTGGTGTGCTTTTTTACAGTTCTGTTACTACATCTTCCTTGGTTCTGTAACAAATCTTCTTCTTTTACCTTGCACTTGATAGATCTTTTAGTTGAGGGGTTGCAAAGCAGTATTGTATACTTCTTGCGAAAAATAAAGAGTACTTAAGAGCTACAACAGTTTAATAAATTGAACTCTTATTCAATTCCAAATTTACTTATAAACAAATAAGAAATATCCCAAACCAACAAGAAACTTTCTAAACCAATAAGAAATATCCTTTGTTCAAACTCCTTTCTGGGTTTTCTGAACACATCTGACTGTATTCATCTTCAATTTTCAAGCATCGCAATCTTATTCCCATCCCGAAATATAGACCACCGTTTTGGAGGGTGTTTTCTTCTGACCGGGTGATCATTGAAGCAATAGTTTTCTTTTTTCTCCCAAGTTGAAAACTTGACAGTGATGAAAAATTAACTTGGTTTCCGTAGCAGATTGAATAGGTTCCGTGATAGGGATACAGTATTCCATCCTTTTATACTTTTTTACATACCAAGCACAATAATGTTTAAGAAAGAAATTAGGTGTCAAAAGATTGTGCCTGCGTTGTTTATTGTTTGCTATGCGTTGTTGTAAAATTTTGCAAGGCTGAAAAATGTGAGAGCCTCCATGAACACCACGGAATTGTTCCGTGCAGCTGTGGATAGGATGAAACTAGTCACCATGGTAGCCAACGTCTGGGAGCAAACAGGCAAATAAAGAAGAAGAAGAAGAAGAGGAATGCGTTGTTGAATATTGAATAAATACTTTTAGAATAAATTCTTTCTTGTTTGCTCCAAACATAATCATTCACACTCAACTTTTAGAATTCATCTCTTTTCTCACTTTACCATATCCATATCAAAATAATTAATTGTACTGAAGTTCACTTCAGACTCTCATCGTTCCTTATAAAATAATAACATCAATGCTTTCCTTCATTCCGTGAAAATAAATTCAAATTCATTTATTGCATGAAATAAATACACAATTGAATATACTTCTCAATTAGTACAATTACAAATGAATCAACATGTACTCTTATAAGCTGTAATTTATCGCACATGATCAAAATAAGTATTGTACATTTAAGACATAATAATCCTTATGATACTAAAGTGAAAAGAAAAGAAAAATTAACATGCATCTCGTCCACAAAGGTTTGAGCCTGTGTGTGGAGAGGAGTCTGTTCTTTATTTAGATTAAAACTTGATGCAACCCAATGAAGAACCTGTCACTGGAAAAGTATAAGTTATAAACAATGTATACAAGAAGCTTTAAAGAAGAAATAAAGAAGAACTAATTGGATAGATGAAAACTATAATATAATTTGACAACTACAACTTTTTAATAACAAAATTTGATGATGTTGGGAATAAAATATCCCTTCAATCCTATAGAAGTTGACATTATTTTTATTCATTTTTTCTTTAAATAGTTTGAATTATTATATATTTTTATAACATGAATGCTTTCCATTGAACCAATGTTGACAGATTGATGTGAATCTCTCTTCAGTGTGCATTAGTGCTTTATCAGAGTTGCCGCGCGCTTGCAGTTGACTTTCCCACCGCTGAGACCGCCACCGTCGCTTGTGGGAAGGGGAAGGCCACGCACCCAGACTACGTGCTTTTGCGCCTCGCTCCGATCCAACCGTTTGTCTGTTACGAGACAAGCGACGGTCTGGTTATCGTATTTTCTCTCAGCAAAATTTCTCATGTGTCCTATGGAGACTGTTAATTTCGAGTCATATTTGTTGTCATTCGCAGTGCCGGCAAAAGTATTTCAACGCGTATTGTTTGTCCATTCGATTTTTCCCCAAATTTTCATTCCGGTCAGTCTTATTTGAAAAATTACACATCCAAACTTTGGCGGGCTCCTCACACACGCACCTACTTGTGGTGCAGTGGAATGCGGAAATATTTTCTGTCAACAAACCATTAGCATCTTCTTGGAAACTCTCTACCACAAAACTGTGTGTAAACTCTCAACTTGTTCTATTCATCATCTTGTGTAATTGCTCTGGGAAAGAACCGTTACAACAGCGTTTCGAAATTTAAAAGTGCTTCATTCTGTTTGAAAACTGTTCCATTCATTCATATCTGGTTGCTGTGTGGAAGAACCGTTACTATTTCAAGAGTCTAGTGTTGTGTTGCGTAACAAAAACAAGGATTACAGTGTTGCTGTTGTATCTTCTAATGGAAACAATGGGCTGGTCATCTCTAGCTGAGTTCATGGTGAGTGTTGTCATGGAATTCCAGTTGTTGGTGGTCTAATCCTCTAGTACATCTTGTTTGAAGTATGATGGTTTGTGTTAGTAGTGTCTAATGGTGGTCTGTGTTGATGGTCATGATTTGGTCTTGTAACTGTGATAATCTTGATTGAATAGTTATAAAAGTCTACTAATTTTCCTTCCATACTTTTCTGTGTGCTTTAGGCTACTTGCATTGAATTGGTGCCATATGCTGGTGCTCCTTAACAGTATTTGAATTATGATGCTCTTTGGGTCAATTCAAAGAAGGGTAAACTGTCAATCTGGATTCATCGTTTCTAAATTAATAACTAATAAGTTTAATTTCTAAACTAATAAATGTCATTTTGAATTGGGTGATGATAATATGTTAATTCGGTTCTGGATGAGCAAGCTAAGGGTATTTAATTGTGCTGAGGAGAATTTAATTCTACTGTATCTAGTACAGTATTTATTTACTTATTCATAGACAACAGATACTATTCAGGTATAATTTTCTAGTACATCTTGTTAAAAGTATGATTGTCTGTGCTGGTGAAATATCAGTAGTCAATATTTCCATGTCTTCGGAAAAGCCATATGGATTGAAGAACATGTCATGAAGGAAAGGCAACCTTCCTCTTCCACTTACGTCTCGAATGATTACATCAGTTGAAACTATATTCTACTTCCACACTTTAATTAATATTTATTTCGATTATTCATTCATTTCTTGAATAATGTTTTCCTTCATTCTGTGGAAATAATATTGTTTTGTATTCTTCATTAGTTTAATATTTACTATTATTATTAGTTTTATATTTAATATTCATTTTTGAATATTTACTCTTTTAGTGATTGAATATGGTGTGTTATCATATCTTCATGATATTCGATATTATTTTATTTGTGTTCTCAAATCCTTCAATGGTAAATTCATAATGAGTTTTTCATGATATTGTATTTATTAATTACAAATGAATGAATAAATGCTGACCAGGTGATATTTCAGATCTCAAGAAGAGAGATTGCTGATAATTAATAAGCTCTTTGTATTTATTCGATAAATGCAAGTGTTGAAAAATCAGGCACAAAAATATGGAATTGCTGATAACTAGAATAATCATATTGCATTTGTTCGATAAATCAAGCACAAATTTTGACGGATTACTGTGATAAAAAACTGTAGAAATGTGAAATCCGCTCCACATGTCTAGACTCTCATATAACTGCTTGAAATGATAACGATGATTATGCTATGTTTAAGATTTAAATTGTAATCATGTTCTGTTGATTTATTATCGTCAAGACTGATGCTCACACGAATGACACGATTTGCTCTGGAGCAGATCACGAGTTGTGTGCCTAGAGCCTGAAGCAATGCAGCAACGTTGTTGCTAGTACAATTAAATTTTCACGGCATGTTGAGGTTGTTGTTCAATTATTATCTGTTCGGCATCTAGGTTAATGGAATCTTTGCATTGTTATAGAGATGTTTTTAGCACACAATTAAGACCTGATTGAAGTCTAGGATGATGGAAGAGATGTAAATTGATGAAAGTTGAAAGTTATACACCGAGAATGTGTTTTATGCTGGGGAATGTCTTCGGGGATCTCTTAATAAAGGAATAGAGGCTAGAAAAATTGATATCAGATTAGAAAATGATATAGAAAAGAGCAGTGTATGTATTGCACCGTAGTTTTGGGCATAAGCCTGTTGTGCCTTCTCACATGAGTGTAATAATTGTGCATGACTGAATAAATAAATTTTATATTTAAACAAGAAAAGTTATCAAGTTTCCTTTTTTATTCCATTAATTATTTATCTATTCGACAATGATGAAACACATAAATCATAAAATGACTGGAAATGGAAAACAGGCTTATATAGTGAGGTCCATGTTATAGTGACAGTAATTGATCAACTTTGGTTTTGCTATCCTTGTCTATCATTCGACAAAGCCGGTGGTACTATCCTTTTCTAGGTCCTCAACGATGCCAATTATGTTTTTGACAGTTTAGATATATAATTAATTAATGAAGAGAATCGGCATCGCTATTCTTCTATCTTTATCTACTGCCATTATAACGTGGACCTAACTATAGTCATCATTTATTCCATTCCCGAATTTTGATCGTTTTATATATTTTGTAATAAAATATTTAGGATGAAAACATTCAAACGAATACAATACAAGAACGTATATTCCAGTTGTAAGCAAAACTAGGTCTTAATCAATGCAGTGTGTCCCGTTTCTTGAAATATTCATCGACTACATCGTAAAAGTCTCCATTTTTTATTCAATCTTGCCCTGATTAAATTGATGTAGCTTTTCCTTGTTGCTGAGTGATGTGGATGTGTGTAAGAGGCAGTGGATCAGTTGACTCGTTTTCCTCAATATCGTTGAAGCTGTTGACCAATTTATCTTGGAATTATCTCATTTTCCTGTTGATACTCTCTAGTGACATGATAAAACATTGTTGCCAGAACATATCTGCGAAGTAGGGATTTTCCCTATATATACTGTGAATGACAATTGAGCATTTCATTCATTATAGCTGTACAGCTAGACTAGTAGAATTTCACTCAACTTTTAGATGATAAACTGGTGTTTTCCGCGAAGCAATTCTATTCGTTTTACTTACTTTATCTACTCTCATGTTATTCCATTTTATCAATAAGTAATATTTTATTTATTTCCTCATTGTAACACCATATTATTCAATCAGATCAATGAAAACATGTCTGAGATGACCTTACACCAATCTATATGTATTCAGAACGATTTGAGTCGACGAGGCTTTGATTTCATATTAGATCGTTTATTAGCTGATGAGCGGCTGCTCAAACACCTTTAAATTTTTTGTATTTGATAATCTAAGTATAGATTACTTCAAAAGAGAGCTTCATACTTGGGAAATAGCTACATTTCATATCTTGAAATATCACTTTCTTGACCAATAATAGATACGAGTATTATATCACGTCTAATTGAAACAACCAAGATAATTGAATTTATACATCAAGATGTGCGTCACAATATCATGAAGTGAATTACAATTATGCTAAGAAATAGACTTAGATTCAGAACTTTCGGTTAGACACTGCTGTTTTACTCGATTTTAACTATAAAAGTTGAATGATTATCCAGAGAGGAGTTCCCTTCTCAAAATTGCAATATTCAGGTCAATAACTTCGTGCCATCATAACCCGTGTCAGCACCCGGAAATCTCTCTAGAAAACTCTAAAGTTCGAAAAGTTGATCAAACAAGTTGAAGACCTTCTAAAAGTAAAAGAAAAAAGCTGGAAACTTGTAGTTGTTGAAGCTCTACTTGTAAACTGGTTGTTATGTTTTGTAACACAAGATTCTATTGATTGTTTAGCAAGTCTATATTTGATAGGTTATTTCTTGCACCTGTTTTGTTGATGGGAAACGTGATCAACTTTTTGATTGGAGCCTTGGTTTGATCAGGGAATGTGATCTAATTTAGATAATTAATTGAAGTTGATGCTATAGAAACTTTGTTGCTCTAGCATTGACATTGGGTGATTCTAGAACAACGTGTTGACTGTGCATGTTTGCTGATGATTATGGCCTAGGCCTACTTTGAATTACAAATTGAGATTACATTGTGAATCATATTTGAAATTACAGTAATGCACCTGGGCGTCTGTTTAATTCTATTGACTCATCCTAGTTTTATTGTGTTGAGCTGAAACATAATGGCGCAACCTCCAAATGCTGAAATGCGATTTAGGCTTGCTCAACTTATATTCCCATTATCTTTTCAAGTTGTTTCATTTGAACTTATTTTTAGAAATAACAGTAGTTTCTGAAATGAGATGATTTGATCTTGACGTGGACCAATATAGGGTTATCATTGCATTTCCAATAAGCCAATGTTTAGTTGATTATCCTTCTATCAATACTATTAATCCTATAATTATTTGTTTGTAAGCAGTTTTTTAAAAGCTTGTTCCATGCAGTACACAGTTTCACTGCTCTGTATTTTTGTGATGGTGGTTTTCAGTAAATTAGATTATCTCGAAGTAGGTATAACTTCTTGAACGCATGGGAAAAATTTGAGATAATAATAGAGGTATGTATTTGGAGAAGTTATCGTTATAGATCCTCTAGGGATTTTCCTGAACAATCTTTCTAAGATTTTATCATCCGTAACTTCCGCTGTTCCTTTGACTAGTTATCATTGGTTGGTTACGGTGGAGTAGACCTAAAGCGAGATTCACTTCAATGTGTCAGCATTTGTTGAATGGTAACCATTGATGATACTTCTAAAGAATTCTGACAGTTCGAAATGGATCTCAATATAGCCGATTGTTTTCACGCTTCAATCACCTTTCTTCTTCCTTCTGCAGCCTCTTTCTTCTTCAGCATTGGAGTATTTTCTCAGCCTTGCTTTTTCTCTATTTGAGTTTGAGTCTCCTAGGTTATGGTAGCATTAACGATTCCTATAGAAATCAGATAAGTTGAATATGACATCTCATACAGCCATTTCATATTGCATTGATCAGACAGGTAAATTGAGGAACATACCAATTAATTTCAATGTGGTTTCAATATGGCAAACGTGGGAACTTCATAGTTGTATCCGTATGTAAATTAAAACTAATAAATGCATGTTTTTGTATGGACATACTAGAATATTGAACAATAAATCTCGTTATCAGCATCTTGAACGAACGATTCTTCCAAAAATGTTACCATTTGCCTGAATGCCAATTAGGCTACTGATGATAGAATTTGAATACCTTCTTTGTATGCAAGTGAACAATTATTTAGAGATGAATGAAATACAGAAAATCAACTATCAAATATATGGATGTACATATACAAGATACAACTCGAATGAAAATAAATTAGGATTTGAAACAATATCCACTGGAGCAAAGTGAGAGGCTGGTTGTGAAGCAGTGACGGGCGGACGGACATATCAGTGGTCTGGTGACATATTGATTTCACCGTAGAAGGAGCACACATGATGCAAAACATACACACACACACTCACATATTTTCACAGTAGCAGTACAGTACAGGTTGACAGAGAATAATTTTCGTTTTTACTAAGCGTTTGACGTTCCACTTGCCAAGCCTCTTGTTTTCTCTCTTCCTCTTCTCTTTTGTAAATATCTCTCTTCAACTTTCATTTCTACTCCACTTCATTTTCATTCGTTTACACATTTCTTTATAGGTATTTATTACCTTCCATCTTTGTATTATTTTCTTCACCTCCTGCTATTTTTCTTTACTTGTTTATCTCATTCTTCCCATCTGTCAAAACACACTACTTTCTCTACACATTCCTATGAATTACGGGCACCACAACCTTGTCAGAACTTTGTTTGAGAAAAATATCAGAATCCAATCGGAAAAATTCCAAGTTCATTCAGGTAAAATAAATATTTGTCCAATCACAGACAGATTTCTTGTTAATCTTCAAGGAAAAACTACTATTCTGACCAAAACCATTAGTGAAGGCTGACAGGCAGAAATTCGATAATCGATAAAATTAAAGAGCTTATTTTACCAGGTGAAATGACATTGATCCGTGTAAATGTAAATACTTTCTGAAATGGTTTCAATAAATAGTATGTGTATGGTGATAATGATGATAATGTTGATGATGACCATGATGATAATGCTTATTGACAATGCTCGATGACAATCACTAATTATAATTAGGAGAATTACCTTGTGCCATCAATTAGTATAAATGCTTGCGATATTTAGGGAGGAGATGTTGGTATATTCTCCATTTCCTCGTCATTCCTGTATTTTTTGATGTGCCTTCTTCATCTCTATGCATCGTTCTTAATAATATCCGAAATAATCTGCTACATGAGTATTTGGTAGTTTTCTCAAAATTGCTCAAGTGCTATTTATAGCGAATTAATATGGTACGGATTTAGTTGAAAATCTGACCCTGAATTGAAATAAATTGCACAGATAGGTTCTTGATCTCATCGGGGATTACCAGGAAGCAGACAGCTGGTTCGGTTATTTTAAGAATAAGGCGGCGCTGCTTAATGGAAAGATAAATGGGTGTCTTACTAGATAGAAGAAATTTGAGGAGAAAGGAGTCCCAAAATGAGATAGACAGAGAGAGGAAGTGCGAATTAGAAAGTTTGAAAGAAGATGAATCAGGGGAGAGAGAGTGAGAGGGTTGTGAAGAGGAGGAGCAAAGACTGTTAAGATCATAAGAGATGAGACAGACAAAAATAGCAAGCTTATAGGACCAAGTTAAGTAGCCTTTACTGCTGAGAGACAGACTGAATTGAAACACGCATTGATGCATGAAATCTAGTGCAGAATATCAAGTTTCCATGACACACATATGCTAAAGTACTTGAAGTTAATTTCAGAATTCACTCGACGACTTCATAAAAATAGAATGAAGATGCAGTGTGAGTAAGAACAGATTCCAACTAGTGCTCCGACCTCATCTGTATGATCTTTATTGAAAGTCTTGAGAAACAATGAGTAGGTTCTTTTCCCAATATTTTACTTGTTTGTTCATTTATCAAGTTTGACTTATAGCATAATTTTGACTCGCTTGACAATATTGGAATATTTGATATTCAAGTATATTGATAGAACTGCTCCAATGTTTGAATACAAATAATCACTAGCACAATTGTATTTTTTAACATTCCATCCGATCTGCAGCAACAGCTATGATGGAATGCATCAATCTTGAGCTGCTGCTGATTCATTTATTTGGATTAATTTTAGATCTACAAACTCGGCATAACGGTAGCCTACACAATACATCGATCAAATTGTTGTTGGTTTGCTGCAACCCTTTTCATATATGAGAGTACAGGTAGGTATCAGGTAGACTAACAGAGCCCTTCACTTGACAGGTGTACTAAAGAAGTCCTTGTGCAACGAACCAGACTGTACTAGATTCTAGAAATTTCCAAAAAATCCACCCTTCTCTAATGCAACTCATACACACCTCATTGTAAACTGTCTCCCGCCAGAATATATTGGGGTGGTGCGTAGCATGAGATGCTATCAAGCATCGTAAACTAGCCCTAGAACCCAAACCAACCCCCGCCATCATAGTCCTATAAACATCTGCCCTCATCACATTCAACAGGGTGGCAGATGTTTTATGTCCTTACAGAGAGGAGAGAATTGAAAGAAAGACGTTGATGGAGGAGAGGTAAAAGTAGAGGAAAAAAGAGAGTTGTGTAGAGGTATGAAAAACGAAACCTTGTCTTTATCCAATTGTACCTAATCTCATAGAATTTTTTTCAATAAAAAATATGAATGAATGAAGTAGACTACTCTTTTTCCCACGCGGTTTTTCGAAATTTTGTGATCGATCACGTTGAAAATCTATTTGAATTGAGCTGATATTTATTTTATATTCAAATCTATTCGACTCTATTGAGAGTTACAAAAAATAGTGATCTAAATGATCATTCTGTCGTCTACGACTATACTGGTTTGAATTTAAGTTTCTACACATGTTAACGGTACATTCTAATTTAATTTCTGTTGTTTTTGAGTTAAAAAGCAGTAAATTTCAGAAAAGTGCAATCATAACCTCATTTCGGACTTTTAAAATATTATTATAAAAATTTGGGAGAGAAATAGTACAAGGAGTATCCTTAGTTTTTCTCTCCCATTCAGTGCTTTCTTGTAAAAATTAGAATAATAAATAAATAAATAATTGAATTGAATATTGAATATATGAACAACATCTGAACGCTTTTCAGGCGTGGTAATCCTACATACATTCACCTTTGTAATTTCTTTCTACCTTTAGAACTGGACTTCACAGCTCATTATTCCAATCATAATCGGGTTCAATCATAAACACTGTTTACCATTTTTTGTCCTGACTAAAAAAAAAAAAAAACAAATCTCCTCACACTTCTGGTGTTGCAAAACTTATGATACTGTATTTATAAAAATACTTGTAACAAATCGACTCCCAATGCCGATAAATGAACTTTCATTTCCTACATGTTCTTAAACCACTATTTTTAGATAACAGATAGCTTCCATTATGGCATGTGATTCACTTCGCATGGCGGCGACCATTTCTGTCTCATTCAGTTTTAAAAGCATTTCAGCTTCCGGAGATGCAAATGTGTTGTTTGAAAGCATTCTGAAACTGATTTTCATTTCCGTTATCGTTCTTTCGTTTACGCACGACTGTATAATCACGCCGTGCGTCATTGTTTTAAAAACATTTGTGAATATTGTTTTATTGGCAGATTGTTTCGTGGGGTCCCCAAGGGTCATTAGCATTCGATTTGTATATCCAGGGTGTTTCCGTACTCTCTACCAATATTCTAGGACATTGTTCCTGGGTATGAAGCATATCTAAATATCTCTTTAAAACTGTCGGAGAGTCCTTAGTTACTCATTTTTTTTTCTAAATAATGGCTGAACATACAGGAGTGAAACTTTATACAATCATTGAGTAACTAAGGACTTTCGGACAGTTTGAAAACTATATTTTGATACTTATGTTACTTAGATAATTATGATGTTTCGTACCCAGCAACAATGCCCTAGAATAATATAGGTAGGGAGTTCGAAAACACTCTGTATAAATATGATGGAAAATAATATTTATGCTTTACCAACCACAATCAGATCTGTTCAACATCTATGGGGATACTTATTATATGATTGTATTTTGGTGAATAAATTGAAGGGTGCCTGGTGGTGTGGAAAGTTGGTTTCAAATTTTTAGGAGGTTCGATTGGGTTAGGGTTAGAATTGGATACATTTATACCAAGCTATAAACAATTTGTATAGATTTTTATAGACAGTTTGTATGGAAAAGACGAAAATTACTTTCTTACTGTAGATTTTTATTTATTCATAGACAATAGATACAATCCAGGTAAAAATAACAGGCATTCGCCCAAAACTGCTCTAAACCTTAATTTGGAATACACAGTGCAGAGATAATTTAAAAATCATAACTTAATTCTTATGTCTCCATCGTGTCCCTAATTTTATCTCTAATCTTGGAATCGAAATTAATAATAGGAATTGTAGTAATTATAAATTATGATCGCTCTGATGAATATGGTGTAGAATTTGACAAGATATACTGTAGACATGGCAGGATATACTCCCAAGACATGGCGATTCTACGTAAAAGTATGAGTATAGTGATAGAGTGACTGATGTAGGATCAAAAAGACAATAAAAAAACGAGGATAAAGATGATGACATTCAAATGTAACAACTTAATAATTAATTATCTAATCAAAAAAGATACAACCAATCGTGATGAATCTTATTGCAGTACTAATCCTACCTTAGTACGCGACTCGAAGATCAAGATCTCCTTGAAATTTACGTGACTCACTTTTTATAGTCTTGAATAAAAAATAAATATTAAAGAATTTTTCCAATTCTTAATTTAGAAGATAATTTTAACTTTTATCTTGAATGAGCAGGAATGACTCGTGAATTGATGCCTTCTATCTTATTTTTCACTCACCTCTTTCTCTGAGTTTTTCCTCCTCTTTCTCACTGTTATTTGCTTGTTTCCCTCTTGCTTATTAGCAAGTGCAGCTCCGTTTATGGTTGGTATCTCTTCTACTTGTCTTGAAATGACTTTGACCTGAATGGTAAATGGAAGTTTGGCCGGTGCTTGGCTATTACGAAACAGTTGCCTACCTCATCATCCTCAGTGTGCCATTTGCGAAAAAATCCTGTGAGAATCTCGGTGTGTGTTTGCATTAAAAACGCGAAATCGTGGAAGAATTTGCTGATGATATTTGATAGTGCTGTCGAAAGCCTTGGTGTTGCGTAATGTTTGAATTGATGCAAGCTTGGTAGTCAAGATTTCGCATGGTTTTTGTACTGACTGCATAATAATTATAAGGCCTGTTATTAGATTCAATATTAATTTTCTTCAGTTTGAATGCTGGATATATTGAAAATGATAATTCAAATTTTTTGATTGTTTTTGAAAAACTAATGTGTATTGTTGTGGTTTGTTTCAGATGTTGCGTTTGCGATGGAGAATGTCGTTGCTACCGTTAATGTTGCCCAGAGGTGGCTTGTGCATTTGTTGAAAATAATTGCCAATCAATTTTTCTTCGCATTCCAAATTTTCTGGCAGTGAAAACTGCCAATCAAAAAAATCGATAGTTTATAAAACTGTTGGAACTAAAAATAGTATTTTTTGAACTGTGCCCAGAACGTATTATGTCCACAATGAAGCTCTCATTGCAAGAGAAGAAAGACTTGGAAAAGTTTATGAAATTTTTCACATTGAAATCAGCTCAGATAATCGTACAGTCAAGGCTGGGCGAAAAAGTCAACACAAAATGCGATCCTGACTCTTCTGGAACTGTTTGGGTGAGTCAAACTCATAATTTCTATATGTTTTATTCGATTTCTTCCACTTTAAATCTAAGAAAGTCGTTATTAAAGTTGAGGTTCAGCTACAAAAAAGTTCTCATGATATCTATGATTCTACAGATTATGTTAGATGTCTTCTCGATGAATACTTTATCTCTCTCCCCAAATAGACTCACGATATTATTTGTGATTTTCGTATGCATTTGAGGTTGTACCATCGTGGTTTTCCTAAAATCTCCAATTTTACTCAAATTAATAGCTCCTAACGGTTACTATTTCGATTTTCAGTAAATTTTGAGTGGGACGTAGATAAATTTCAATACTGGAGATCACTCTATTCAGTAGATCACTCAAGTATACTGTGAATATTAAAACTAATAAGGCACATAAATAACTTGTTACTTGGTGAATCAGTCGTAAATAACGTTTGTATGTGTTTGAATTTTGGCAATAGTTAGCAACCTTGTTTGACATTATCATTTATGGGTCACATTTATGTTGTAAAAACTACAATTTATTCTACGAAAATAGTGCAATTGCAACTTGGCAACAAGCTCATGGCCTCGATTGGAGGCTTCTTGCAACTATTCTATTAGATTTGCCTATTGTAGGTGATGCCAAGAATGTTGATCTATTTTCATGGACATTCTTGTAGTGGTTTACTAGCCTTTTTAAGAGTGTTGATGTTCTATCAAGGTCCAATAGAAGTTGATGGTCATCTATTTTGAAATTATCACATCAGTAGCATGTGATTGTGATGAGGTTTCCATTGAAAAGCATTATCATAGTTGGCGCCAGGAAGGTTGAATTGATGTGGTTTCATCATATGCAGCAACGGAAATAGTTTCATTAGATAAACCATATAATATATACTTTAATTAGAAATGCTTGGTGGGGGATTGTGGGAATAGTGTACCATATAGTCATTGTAATATTAAATTGGTTTGGATGAGATTGTTCACTTTGCCTTTTAAAACTTGAATAAGTTTTATTTGAAGTTCTGCTTTTCATGAATCAGGTAGAATGTTTGAAGTGGAAAATACACATAACATAGTTAATGATGTCTCTCCACAACTTTTGCTTTTTTCAGAGACTTCCCAATTTGAAGTTTTGTTTTTCATGTGATTTTTTAGAATTGTCATAACTATTTTGAATTTAATCATAGCTCTAATACTATTATCATAGACTAAATGAAAATCTAAATCCGACTTGAATTGGTGGAATTATGCTGTTGGAAATGGAAATTCTGTAGGAAATATGCTTAGTATCACTTTGTAAACTTCTGTTGTTACAATCGCTCGAATAAAATACCAGACAGGGGGAAAATACTCTACCAACTGAAGTTACCAACTAAATACGATTAGGGTCAATCTAATACCAATTACTAGTCGGTTGTACGTTGTACCCTCCCTGAGGGGTTTGGAGAACTACCCCCCTACCACGACAATCTAGCATAGGGAGTCATTTCTGTAAGGTTTCCCTCTCCCATCCTCTACTTAATTTTCCCCTGCACCCTTATTTCTCCCCACGAGACAACTGGCTTCAAATTGATGCACTGCGCCTCTAGTGAGTTTACAACTACTGTAATATTCGTCTGCATTATTGTGTTCTCTCTCTTTTCTCTGCTCTTCAAAACGCCGTAGTGTCTAGACTAGAGTATAATCAATAGTAACCCAGACAGATTGCAGTTTGTACATTATCAAGGACATTCTTCCTATTTTTTTATAATGTAAATTTATTTTACTCGATTTACTCCCCTACATCTTCATTTATATCCTTCTTCTATTACATGTTATTTCTCACCGTTTCAAATCCGGTGTTTATCTCATTTTTCTTCATTTTTTCTTCTTTCTTTTTTCTAAGAACTTCTCTCCTTTTCCCTGACATCAATTTACTCTTCCTCCCCAGCCTGTTTTTCGATTGTTTGTGCATGCAATTTTCTCTTTTTTAGGATATTTCTAAAAGAGAAGGTTGAAATATGATCCTATGATAGTAATCTATAAGTTTTACATAGTCGATTAAGTTTTAGAGTCGTTTTGCAATCCGAACTTTACTGCGGGATTTGTGGATTGTGAATTAATTTGTTTCACGAACTCAAATTCATGAAGTAACAATAATTATTTCAGAACTTTGTATCATAAACCGACATAATTATTGTCTGCCCTGCTTACTAAATAATTAACTCATTGACTATTGTCATTGTTGCTTAAATCCCACAATAGTTTTTGTTCCAATTATTGTAACGACTATAATTATTCTTGAAATGATTGCGTCATTGGAACAAAATTGAGGTGTACAATGGAAAGGCTGTGAATTTTTCGTTTATTATCTTACAAAATTTTAAAACTTGACTTGATTGTTTTGAATAGATAAGCAACTGGGGAAAAAGCGTACTAATTTGTTCTCACGTTCCTTTATACTGTATATAATAATGTTAGTATAATTAATAGTACGTTACAATCATAGAATAAATTAATCTAAATATAAGTTTTCCCTGGTCACAATGTTGAATTCTTTCCCCTTTTCTTCTCAGCCAAAATTCACTAATGTAGTATGTGAAAGCTCACGTTTTCAGTGCGTGAAGTGAATTGAAGTCAACACACTTGTCCAGTGCGTGATGACATGTCAAGTGACGTCTATTTATTAAGACGGCTATGACCTACCAGGAGTGATTGCTCATTGGTGAAATCCTTCACGTGAGAAAGTATTGAACTTTGATGTCCTTCTCACTCTCTTTCATCCTAAACTCCAGCTTACAATTTTCTCCACCAATTGCTGTATCTTGTGAGTTGTCAGAAGCTGATCACCGATTAAACTTTAACTACAGTATTACATAATAGAAGCAGTGATCCATTGATCGATATAATTTGATGGTTTAGCATGTTCTGAACATAACATAAGACGACATATCTTTTGGTTTTTCGAGGTAGAACAACTTGACATGATCTTTCTGAAGTATGCTTCCACCACATCTCAATTTAATTATTGTACAAAACATTTGAGGGAAGATGTATGATGGTTGTGAAGCTAAACAAGCCTTTAAGAAGAAAATTTTATTAACCAACAGGGAGAGTTGAAAAGCTTGACTTATGAAGTTTATTATCATTGTGTTTTGTTTATTCATTTGTTTCCCTATAAACACTAAGCACGATATCTAATTCATAATACTTGTCATACTCTGCTCCATTTGAATAGTTGGTTCATCAATATTATTACTGTAACCTGGTTGATAAGCTGAGTTCATCTAAACCTTATGAAATGTGACACTCGCTTTACTCAATAATTTAGATAAAGTTAATGTGTAAGTGTAATTCTCTTTATGCTTCCTTGCGTCTAAACGCATAAATCTTATTATAGTTGTGTTATACTGTAAGTTTTGATATTTCAAATTGGCATTTAGTGAAAGGCTCTCTGTCTCTGTACTTGATCTACCTTAAGTTTATAATTTCGCATCAGTCATAGATGAATGCCATCTATATAGATGTGTGACCTTTGTTAAATATCAGTCCTGGCTGTGTTATTTAATAGCTTTGTAACACCTTATTAGATGACTTTCATTTCCTGGTAAATTAGTTCCTTCTTAACTTTTCTACAAATGTGAGCTTGGACGATCAAATGTTTTTTCTCTTACATTAGACTATTTCAAAGACCAAGTTTCCTATTTATCACCAAGGTATATGGTATAATGTTGTTGATTCTTGTGTCACTTCATTAAGTACGTATTAATCGCAAACAGCGAAGTCGTACCCGCCAAATTACTTTAATGATAGAGCAACTTTTAGTAAGTACCTATTAGATTATAACCCTAATTCAAGTACTGTAATTAAATGTAAACGAGTTCATCAAGTTGTTATTCAGTAACACTTGTATGCAACGGACTATTGTGGTGCACGTTCAATGTCTATAACCATATTTCTCTCATCTATGAATGAATTAAAATCCTCATTCAAATAGTAATGTAACTCTAGTATTAATAAGGAAATATGCTGGTGCACATTCAGAGTCTTTCACAATATCGTTTTCATCTATGAATAAATTAGAATCCTCATTCAAATAACCATTTAGTTATGCAGTAGTAATTATTTCCTTCAACCATTGAACAAATTGTTGCTCAGAAATACTTAAATTCCTTCATCTATGAATATATATTTAAATCCTCATTCAAATAACCATCTATATCTATAGTGTGTAAATTCATTTGAAACTTTCGACATTGGTTGAATGTCAGTAAATTGAATGGGATAGATTGGTGTTATCTAAGATAAATTGATGATGAATGTTTGAAGTGAATCTCACAAAAGTTATGCGGTTGTAATTGCATTGGACCATTGAACAAATTGTTGCACAGAAATACTTCCATTCCTTCCATCTATGAATAAATTGTAACCCTCATTCATATAACCATCTAGTTATGCAGTAGTAATTTCATTGAACAAATAGCAGCACAGAAATAGTTTAATTTTTGTGTGAGACTTTGCTCGCCTACTCAATCAACAAGGACGTGGCTCTGGGACCAACGGCCTTGATTTGCAGCGTAGTGACGTCACACCGATGAGATGGCATCTGGTCTGGCAGAGGCGTGTTGCTTACGTCACAGCTAGCTGCTTTCGGCCAATGGCAAGCGTCCACGCCGCCTAGCTCTGAATCCCCCGCTGATCCCCGCCCTATCAACACCTTGCAGCCTCCTCTTGTTGCATGTGAACCGTTTGCTTGCCGTCTGTCTGTCTATATGAAGTGATCTGAAGCTACAGAATTTGATTAATTTATGGATGATACTAGGCAATTTTTAACCTCTCGATTGAAGAAGCATCCTAGAAAAGCTTGTTGTGAAAATCGACACAACCAACCCATCATTAGGATTTTTAAATTCCGAAATTTGAAAAAGTATGCCATTGAAACTTTATTAAAATACCATTTTACTGTAATAAATTAAGAAGTGCAGGGAAGTGTAGTTATTGCATAGATACGTCATCCAATTCAGGAGCAGGTCCAATTCTATTTTCTTGTCATCCTGGTGCCAAGAAAATAGATTTCTCTTTATTGGAACAATGGATCTTCAGTCATTATATTATTTATTTATTTATTACATTACATAAATGAATAATGTGTATCTCAAACTGTATAGCTAGCTGCACTAGAAATCAATATATTTTTCAGTTGTGTACCGATGCATGCTGTTGCTTTACACCGAGACCGATGTAACCATTTTACTGGCGCTAAAAAACTTGTTCTATTACCACAGCGTATTTCTCGCTTTCTCTTACATTCCTCTCTCTTGTATTTCTCTCCCTCTCTATTTCTCCTTTTCTGTGCTCCTCTCTTATGGCGCGCCAAAAATAGCTCCTTCCTTCTACTTACTCTTCCTTTCTTTCTCTCTTGCACATTCTCTAGATTCTCTTCTCTTTTATGATCTGTCTTCGTTTAGCACAATCTTTCCCTCTCAGTCCTCTTCAATTACCTCAATAAGTTGAATTCTACTCCTCCTTCTCTTCATCTTTTAGCCTGCTTTCCAATTATTTTCAACATATCTTCAAGTTTTCCTCTTATCAGTAGTCTTTTATTCAATTTTCCTCTTTGTCCAATCTTATCTATCCTTCTCCTTCTCATCCTCTCTTCTGAGTCCATTTCTTCGACGTAGTTGGGTCCAATTACCAGTATTAGGTTCGCGCTCACACGCACATGAGCGCTGAATTGAAAATTATTATTTCCACTGATTACTGAGTTGAACTTGCCAGTTGGTGTGTCTATTTCTGTCTGCCTTATGTGGAAGTTTTCTTCTCATTAGAATATTTGAGGATAATTGGTTTGAATGCAATTCAGCTTGGAATGAAGTTTTAATGGTTTTGAAATGTATCTTGGAGAGGATGGATTTTTTAATACTGCCATTCATATATCTTATTATTGCATCTTTATGAATTTTTCAAAATGTTCATCATCATCTACATTCATGTATCAATGCTCTGCCATAGCTTTTTGTTATACAAAAGCAATTCTCCCCGTAATTGAAATCCAATTTACGGGTGTTAATTTGATTATAGAGATAATTTATAGTTTGTAAAATATTGGGTAATATGAAATTCTTGCTGTATTCAATTTCAATGAAATTAAAATTTCTTCAAAGATTCTCTCAATGCTTATTTTGGCTGAAATTTTACTACCAGTCTATAATGATGATCAAAAGTTACTGATCTCTGTGAAGATTGACTTATTTACTCTTGAACTCTCTATCTGAATGACTGTTATGAATCTTTATAATGATCATGATTATTCCTTCTGGAAGTAAATTATTTGAGTTTTGGATTAGGACAATATATTGAACTTTCTCTACTGTAGTAGAGACTTGCATTACTTTATAGCTGA
Organism: Nilaparvata lugens; assembly: GCF_014356525.2. Lineage (NCBI taxonomy): Eukaryota > Metazoa > Arthropoda > Insecta > Hemiptera > Delphacidae > Nilaparvata > Nilaparvata lugens. The sequence continues at coordinate 14,995,013 of NC_052509.1, read as the reverse complement.
GGATAAAAATGAAAAAAATCTTTATTAGGCGGAGTTAGGAGGATATAATTCATCAAATGAATCAATATAGTATTTACATTCTTGTTGAGAATTTTATTCCATTCCATAGGTATCACAATTGGGGTATTTTAGTGTAATTATCTGTTATTTAATAATTATCTATTATTTCGATTCCACAGCATATAATGATGAAAACATGGTCAGATTCCTATGAAGATTGACACATTTTTACTCTTGAACTCTCTATCTGAATTGCTGTTCCCATACAGTAGTTGTTGAAATGCTGTTCCAAAAAATCACAAAATTAATATTAGAATGGCATGAAATTGGTCCTGGACAACTGGAGATAATTTTCGACCCATGCAATTGTGATGAAGAGAATTTTCAGAATTCTGTGAAGATTGACACATTTTTACTCTTGAACTCTCTATCTGAATTGCTGTTCCAATACGGTAGGTTGTAGAAAGGCTGTTCTAAAATATCACAAAATGAATAACACTGATATCATGAAATTGGTCCTGAACAACTGGATATATTTTTTCGAACTCATGCAATTGTGATGAAGAGAATTTTTCAGAATTCTGTGAAGATTGACACATTTTTACTCTTGAACTCTCTTACTGAATTGCTGAATTCTTATAACGTTCTAACGTTGCTGAATTATAACGCTCTGGAACCAATGATTTAATATGAGGGTAATGTAACCAAACCAAATCGTTGTGATTGTTAGCTGAACAACCAAATCGATCTCGAATATTTATAAAAACGGCCCAGAATCTCTCGAGCTCTGACAAGTATGAAATATATAATATTGTTATATTATTATATAATAATAAAATATTCTGAAATCATATTATATCAATGATTTTGTTAATACATTATTGTTATTCCAATAATATCAATACTCGAGTGTATCTCGACTGTTCAAATATCGATACTGTTGCATTGAAAATTCTTTTGACTCCATTATAAATAAGTATTTCATTTCATAGAGTTCAACAGTCTCAATTTTCTCACTACTTGGTACAAAAAGTATCACCTTATTTATTTCTCGAAGTACAGTATTCCCATTCATCACAATACAATAATGAATCAATTTCACCGCAAACATAATATTTACGTGGCCCAAAAACATTGAATCCGATACTTGAATCAGATATCTGGATAGAAAATTCTATTTTTAGAAGTCGATGATTAGTAACAAGGCATGGAGGGAGTTGTTTACAACAAACTGCTCCACTGCGTGCGACGACAACTACCTGTTACGAAATCAGCTCGCCTGGCTCTCGCTGGCCCAGCTGTTTTGCTACGAAATAACCGATGATTATTTGGGGCAGTGCGTTGACCCGTTTCCACCACTGCTCTTCCTCTTCTTGTTGCATCTCTGCTTCTTCTTTTTCTTCTTCTTCTTCTTCTTCTTCATGTTTTCCTCTTCATTGTTGTTGATATCACCATTTTAGTTGTTTTGGTCGTCTATTGCAGTGATAACGTGCGTTGGAATTCTAGTGCTAGATTATTGTAGTGCTTTTTCTTGGAGTAAACAATGCGAGTGCGTGCCGCACGACCTTGTCAAAGGCCTCTCACAAGTTGTTTACCAGCAGCTGTGTTGATTACCTTCGCATAGACATTTTATCTCTAGGATGTTGTTGAACTATTTCTAGAATAGATGGATATTATTATAGGAAAATGTGGTTGGTTTTAGCTGATCGAGATGGTTTTTCAATGTTTTGGTTTTGTTTTTGATTTTTATTTTATTTTTATTGCCGATGATGTCCACATGATATTTTTTCTTTTGTGTTGGGTAATTTTGGGTAAGTGCGTGCATGATTGATGAGATGATATCAAACGCGTCCAGTGCTTACCGGTGGGAGAGCGGGACGTTATCTTTATCATTTCTTTAGATTCCACAAGTTTAGGTTTTTAGCAGGTATGATGTCTTGTTAGATTGGAGTTCATGTTTGTTCGAATGCACGTGATTCGATTGGAGATGTGTGTTCAAATACTTATGATTCGATTTTTTTAGCATGTTAAGAATTTGGTTTTGGGTGGAGATCAGAATAGTATTTTATGTTTTCTTCACGATATACTAAAGTCCTGAGAACTGATTAGTTGGGTGTCTGAGAGAAGGAATTAATGGACGGCTCGCTTATCCTTTAATAGTCTAGCTGAGGACTGTTGATAACTTTTTGATTGATGAATGCACTTAAGTTTTCAGTTTCTACTGAAATATATCGACAATTATCTTGAGTGACTTCAGTAGGTTGACCTTTTTATTATAACATGATGTACCATCAAGCTCTATTATGCAGATAAAATATGTCTACAAATAGCATTACAGTATAATGAATATAATTTTATCCTTCAATTTCCATCAAACAACTATTTTGTAAAACAATATAATATAATATTGTAACAACAGTTCCGTTCTTTTTTCTTTAAGAATTATCACCTACAGGTATAAAATACCATGAGTGTGATGGCGTTATTCAAATCAAATTGGAAACTCTTTTCCTCCCACTACTCGTTCAATTACTATTTATTTCCAGAGTTATTATGTGACAAAGATTCTAGTACATTGATACTTTTCTAGATGTAGAAACTTTCGATTAATTCCAGAAACCAGGTTTCTATAATTTTCCAACATACCACCTATTTTATTAAGATTAAATATCTGATTTGATACACCTCGTGGTCAAGTGATAGAGTTGACATTACTAACTTCAGGCACATCATCAAATAAAAAAGTCATTCTATTCTATTTGAAATCTCAAAAAGCACAATTGAGTTTCTAGTAGAATATCCTGTTTTGCACCACGTGGGCTGGAATTTCTAGTGGTGCGTACGTGCCGAACTCAACGTGGCTTTTTGGCAAGAGAGGCTGAAATTTCGGCTTTGGTGGTGGGGGGGGGCTGCGTCTAAGGTCAAACCTTGCGTGGAGGGGAAGGGAGCACACATTTCGAGACAGTCTGGGATGCTGGGGAGGTCCATGGCAGACAGACAGACTCCCTCAACCTGATGCCATTTAGCTGGGTCACAAGGTGAGAGTGTGTGTGTGCCATGCGCTCTGAGTGTTGTCGATTTTTGGGGTGCGGTCATGGTTGAGCGGCGGGGAGGTAGCTAGACGTGCGTACGCGTCCATTCATTCTGAAGGGGAGGGGGCGACTTTTAGGGTATTAAATTCTCCTCCCCCTTTGAGGGTAGAGAGGAAAATCTTGAAATCTTGCTTGTAAGTAGAAATGTTGGGTTCAGGGGTCAAAAGAGGGACACAGATTAACTTAATAAAATGAATATATTATTTTTGCTGAATTTTTCAACGGTAAAAACCGATTCAGGCATAAGAGAAAAGCAAAGCTTATTTTTCTTCCACACATAAAGCTCCATTGGCTCCATTCGACAATACTTCTTTCCATCTATCGCAGGACAGAGTACATTTATTAGAAAAGATTACAAATCATTTTTATTGCAGATTTATTGAAACTAGTCAAACAGAAAGACATGAGAACAACCAATATTATTTTTCATTTTTTGTATTTTGTGATGATCGAGAATAGTATGTATCAAATACATTTGTCAGAGGTTGATGAAACTGTTTTCCCTTCCATGGCAGACATTCAATTTATCCTGAAGCTTTATTATATTACTCACTCAGTTCCTCTGTGATCCATACGGTTTTACTACCGCAGACTCTGTCCCCTTTGATTCCTGCGCAAGCGTTAAATTCAGTCACTGACTAACAAGTGTCTCTTCTAATTATTCGTTGGATGGCAGAGAAGAGGGAATGAAATAGTCTGGTACATGGAAAGGGTTTTACTCTGCAACTCTGCAATCTAATGCAGCTTGTAATTAGATTTTTCATTGGTTTACGGTTCTAATCGTGTGTGACTGATGTAGAAGGTTCTTGTTCAAAGCTAATTAAATTGCTGGTTTTACGTTTCAGATGTTTGTTCTGTCATTGCTTGTGAAGTTGTTCTCAGAGATGTATTCGAATAAACGTAATATAACTACATAAAGTGTATGCTTCATGTTCGGTTTCTGTTTCATTAAGGGATTGTTATGGTTGAATATTATGAAACTTCAGACTCAACCTGATCTTTGAAATCTGGATCTCTTTATTTCAATACATTAAATTTACAATAACTTTCAAGAATACAATTATCATAGACTCAATTGCTCAGTGATTTGATGTCTAGACTTCACGATACAATTGGAGAATTAAAACTATGAAAGATCGATGATCTCAGTATATTGCTATTCAAACTCGTATCTCATTGATAAATTCCAGTATACGAGGACAAGAACATTTTGCAGTAATTTTCAAATCCAATCTTCAGTTGAATAGAAATTGACAATAAATTGGCAAGCATCAACTGTTCCAAGAGTCGTAATGCTTGCTAAATAAACCAGTTCCAACTACTCATTGCAGAAGTATTGCATTGGAACTAGTACACTTGAGCTGAATTGCAGCATTCCATCCGTTGTCTGTTTACTAGCTTGGCAACTACTAGAAAATACTAGCTCTTATCAACTAGTTCATTATCTCGTAATTCCATTTCATTAATGCATACAGCTTTCTGAAAATATCAACATTGAAGTAATATAATTGTAGGAAGATGCAATTGGGGTAAACAAGTGGGCGTGATTTAGCTATGAAATCACTACTTTATCTTTACTATTCAAGGATGAGTAATAATAATTGTTTATGCAAAGTACCAGTGCTTTTCCAATGAGGCAAAAAAGAGTCACGTTTTTCTGACAGGTTTGGTTTCCAATGTTTACCTGATTCTAAATTATTGATTGTCAGATTACTGATTATGCCAAATATTTCTTATTCTATTTTCAATGAACAAAAGAAGGGGGTTTCAGTTCAATGTAATTCATTAGTTCATAACTATTCATATTAGATATTCATCCTATACTTACAATGATCGTACAAAGTATTAATAGTTCTGGACAAAAAACTTTTTTAGTTGTGAATTGTAACAACAGATTATGTTAATTTGTTGGTTATGAATTATTCATCTCAATGAGCAAAGTGAAGATTTCCTGTGTCCTTGTTGGTTTTGTTCATTTTGTTTCAATAGTTGCTTTTTGTCAAGAAATGTTTCCACGACAGTGATTTTCTAACTCTTCAAACAGTAAGTGAAGGTTATGCTCACATTTCAAATTTATCAATCATTATAATTCTTTCAAACTGAGTAAAGTGGTTTGTAGTCTTGGTTTTGTGGTTTGTTATGAAAAAGAATTCTTTCTATTTTTCATTGTCAATCAACTTGTAAAAATTCAAACATTATGACGAAAAACTAGCTACATCCTTTCTGGCAGTTTTGTGAGAGTTTGGTAGGATGATATACTTGAAAATTATGAAAGATAACTGTGAGCATTAGACACGAGAATATTATTTACAGTACAGTACTTTGTAGCATGTAATTGTACTCACAATGAACAATTAAAATGAACTTACAATGCACTTAAAAATGAACTGCATTACAGTGGAGTACACATTCTGTCGATAAGTTATTCTATTCATGCACTATTGACATCCGCTTCTTGCTTGTCTTGTAGCACTCTGAAACAAAGTAATGTTTTACTATGTTCTTCACAAAGATCATCATACTTTGGCCAATTCATCTATGATGAATTAAATCTCAATGTTTTCTCTGTAGTATAAATTTATTATTGAAGATGGGATATCGCTGATAGAGATGCATATAACATACATTGTGTAGAGTAGAAGATGGACGTGGTATATTTTCAAATACGAGTCTTACCAATGTTTTTCAATATCACACTTGGCATAAATCATCCTATTTGAATTGTATTGGAGGGTTAAGTGTAAGAGAGGTCCGACTGCGCCCTCTAACTTCGCCCTCCTAGTTCAAAAATAAAGGCAGTCATTCTATTCTATTATTATGTTTGAAGTACTGTGAATCATTGCCAATTTGATTTCACTCATATTTCCACATCTATGAAACAGCATAATCATCTTTTTCCATCTCTTCCATTCTCATTTTTTCACTTCTAGATATTTGATATGTTACTGTCATGACTCTCCTTGTATTCTCTTGTGTGACGTATAATATGCATAAGTGTAACTAATTCTTGTATTCAGGTGACGTGGAGATGTTAGTTGGCTGGGAACGTCATGTTTGTGAGTGCAAAGTGGCAGAGGAAGTTTGACTTGTCATTTAAGTTCCATTCATCGTTCTAACCGTTTGAAATGTTGAGTAAGAGGGATGCATTTGAACAATTTGTTGAAGAGAGAGGGATTGTGAGAGAGTTCTATCATGAAGACAGGATGCCAAAATGTCTGAGAGTCTGATATTCATACGGGTGTCATGGCAACACTCAACTACTGCAGTGTCTGATGTTGGTAGGAAGGTCTCAAGCAATTTAAAATTTGTGACCTATTGTTGTCTCCCCTTCTCTGTTTCCTTATTCTTCTTCGTCTTCTCCACTTGCCAATTAGGCTACCAATTTCAATCTCAGATCACAATTTGCGTCTCCGATTGCAGCCAACGAAACGCTTCAAGGAAACAAATAATTTATTCTTGAACTTTGTATTGAACTCTATTAGTTGAAGGCTTCGTTCGTTCACTTGTTATTGTTTGCTTTTGTAATTTTGTTGGTGTTGTAACATGGTTTATAACAACTACCTCAACCATTGTCTTATGTAGATTTTATGTCATATTGTACCAAGAAATAAATGCAAAAGAAATTCAAGATTCATCGTGTGAATGATTTTATTCTCGTATATTCAATAGCAATGGAATAATTTAAGAAAATCTATTCTTATGTCAATTATTCTCATAAATTGGAGGTTATTCTCAGTTGAATTAATCATTTTATTTAACTAGATTAATGATATCTATACTGCATACCGTATTTCCCACCTAGTCAAAAAATATCAAATAGACTACTTTTGAATTCCGTAAATATTTTCATTTACTTGGAAAATGTGAAGATCTGTCACTTTTCAATGCATTTTACAACAATTTTTAATGCATTCAATCGTTTAGAAGGCTTTTAGAATGCCTAGTGTTGCTATCTGAACATGATAGCGGTACCATACGTCACAAATCCCCGCCAGTCGAGTCGAGATGTTTTGGTAGGATTGTCAGTAAGCTGCTGAGGAATGTGGTATGTCCCCTCCACTTCTCTCACCTATCTCTGTCCTTGTCTCCTTCGTCTGTCCTCAATCAGAGTGTCTCACTCTAAAACATTCTTCCTCCATCATTTGAAACGTTTCTATATCTAGCACGCTGGAGTCCGTTGTGGCCTTCTGTATTTTTATGGAGAGAGTCTATAAGTAGCTGGAACCAGGCTGGAATTCCAGCGATCTAATCAAGGCTAGCCATGCAGAACGTCTGGAGAATGCGCAGGTGAATGTGCTCTTTCCAGAGAATGTAACGTAGTGACTGGTGTCTGTATTCACACCATTTGTAGCCGTGTCTTCTCATTGATTTATTATATGAAGGTTGTCTTGAAAGTTCACTATTTATTTCATTTCTGTTGAAATATTATTGAATAAACATGACAGTCATTTCCCTTATTGAAAAAGGAAAAAAATTAATACAGTTCATTACACTCCAACCCTCCTCTTAACACGTTGATGAAACATACAGTCTAAACTGTTCAAAACTAATATTTATCCTTGGTAAAAATGTCCCAGAGATGCCATTGATACAACCACCTAATTATGGAATTCGTAAACATATTTGTTAACAACTTGACATTTTTGTATTGTGCCCAACGAAAAGATGAACTTATTAGATGATGATTAATTATACTGGTAAAATTAAGTGATCAGATTAATCATCAATCATTCAGTTTTCAGTTAATGAGAAGTTTGAAATTGATAATATTCTTACTATTGATGTCATTGGTTTCAATGATTACTAGATTAATCGGATTACTGATGCTGTTACTATAATTTTCTCATAGAATAAGAATAGAAGGAATATTTAGTAGCTTATTAGTATTTAGTATTGAATAAAATTAATATAATTATTATTAAAAATTTGTAGACCCACCCATATATGTCTTTTTTATGGTTGTATTCATTGTAGTAAGAAACCACTTTCCTTCTTCAAATTGCCTCTTTTATATCATATATATACATGTGTGTTAAATTTCTCCCCAATGAAAAATATTGCACCTTGAAGCAAGCTACACGAAGAAAAACCATATGAAGCTAAACCCTATGAAGAAATGTTGCCAATGGAATCAATCAGTCGTAAAAGCAAATAAAATAGCCACGTGTGGCTTGAAATGACATATTCTGCGTAGTAGCATTTGAGACAGGTTTTTGAACCTGTATCAGTCGAAGGGTGGTCTTGATCCTTAGTGCGTATATTTTATCTCATTCCCAACGGTTGATGATCTCTGTGAAAGAATTCTCAAGAAATGGATAAAAAGAGGATTTTTTACGTTTTTAATAGCTTGGCGGGAAAGAACACTGCGACATTGAACCGGTTTCCGAGTATTGAAAGTTTCTGAAAATGTCAGTCAGGAGACAGATGAAGACGATTTTCTGACCTTGAAGTTTGGAAACTCAGTCTACTACGCAATAAATCTGGTTCCTGTCACGAAACGAAACCAGATACGCCCCTATTCCAATGTTTATTTCCTTTGGTATGTAGTTTGTCAACTGTATGCATATATATTTTCTATTAGAACAACTTATGTGTTGCAAATTTATGATGGCTTCTTTCTCAGGATGTAACTGGTTATGTAACTTCTCATTTTTCCTCTAATCTTTCTGTCCTTGTTACTCGTCATAAATAAGGCCAGATTTTTAAAACGTTTGTTCTTACATTACTTAATTTCTCAATTCTTATCTTGCAAAGATGAAAGTTTACAAGTTTCCAGTATATATTTTTTGAAAATATTCTCATCTCTAATATTTTAGTTTCGTGCATTATCATCAATCCCATATTGTGTTAATTTTATCCATTGCACTTTAGTAAATAATTATAGATTAGCTATGCAAGCCCTTCTCCGTTTTTATTTGCTTGTAATTTTTCTCAGTGTTGAATTTTTCTCAACGTTGCATTTTTGTGTTAATCTACTTTGCAAAGTCTGCTAGATTTTTCTATCTATTATGAACTTGATGCTATTTTCTATTGTGTAATCAACTGCTTTCAAGGTTGTCGCCTGGTAGTTACATATCGCGGAATTCTGTCTGGCTGGCACTTGTGTGTCTTCCTCTCTTTCTATCTCGTTCTTTCGTTCAAACAAGTGCATCAGCGTTTTATTTTTCATAATAAAATCTATGCTTTACATTTACAAACACAGATTTTCTAACTGGGAAGAACGATAAGAGAGTACAGACTACGAAACTGAGGCAAGAACATAACATCAGAAGCAGAAAGAAAATATATGAAAAAGAAGGTATATGAATGAATGAAAATACAGTATGATGAAAAAGTAATATGAAAATGAGGAAGGAAGTTGAATTACTAAGTGGGTGCATCGATAATACATGTAGTAAAAGACTTAGAAAAAGAAGCAAGAATATTGTTGCAGAAAAACATGACAGGAAGGAAACCTATGAAAGTGAGGTAGAAGAAGAGGAAAAGAAGAAGAGAATAGGTTGTAAACAATTGTCGATCGATCCTCTAATTTTGTTTGTCATAGGTCAGGAATTAGTTCAGTGGCAAGGTCAAGGTGAGTTCTCTGGCTTCCTCATCGACTGTTTACAAGTTTACACACAAATCAAATTGAATCACACTCTTTTTTTACTCTCTGATAATGTCTAAATAATGTGAGTGGGAACAAATGCACAAATGATCAAGAAAGAATTGATTATGTCAATCACTAGCTCATGCTCAACAATAATTGAAAATTATAACAACACATTGAAGTCATTATTTGATTCGAATATCATTTATTTACAAATACTCATAATCAATGATTACGAGAGAATCAACAGAATTATCCCAAAAGTGTTTTCCGAATTTTGACAGTTATTATATTATCATGTTCAACTACTTATCAAGTAACCAGTAACCTGATCATAGTTTCGTATCTCCATCGAAATGTATATTCGGAACTCAAATTGTATGTACTGTAGCTAGAAAAAATATTTATTATAATACTTTTTTTTGGTTGGTGTGATATTTTAATAAGTTAGATTGTTCAAAAAGTGTGTTTTTCGTGATATAACGGTGGATTGTGTGACGATGACCACACCCAAGGCGTCAGTGAGTCGCGCGCGCCAACGTGAGTGGGCGTGCGAGCGTGCATTGAGAAATGAATGGATGAGTCATCGTATCAAATTGTGTCCAGCGGGTTGCCTATCTGTCTGGCTCTTTCTCCCCCTCTCCTCTCCATCACTCCTATAAACTTCATCCATCACTATTTTTGACCTGAGCCAAAAGGTCTGTCATTTATTTTTTCTTTATATCATTTCTATATTTCTCCTTAGTATTATTTTTTCTATGCTGGTAAAGGTATTTCTATTCAGTACCAACTCGACTTCAGATCTTTCTCAGGTTTTTCGTCTCTTTCTAGCTAGCGGCCCACATATCACTGCGATTCCTTATTAGGAGAGAAGTCTGTGTGAGACTCTTTCTTCCTCTTGCTCAACATACTTCTCTTATTTCCTTTTATATTTCTTTCTGCTTATTACTTCTGTTTCTTTTAAGCTTTTTTTGACCTTTCTTCCTGTCCTGTGTTTTATCCGCACCTTTCTTTGTCTTGTAAATTGAACTGGCTATCATCTTCTCACACACTTCGATCCAGAGTCACTCACATGACCAATATAGGTAACATAATACTGCAGTACATAACATAGTACTCTATTTGCTGTAACACTTATCAAGAACACTGCTTGCCATATGTTCACTATTTCATTGAATTTATGAGTCATAAAAGGTTTCCATTCATTGGATGTAGTTTGTGTGGTGAATTTTGTCCATAAATAAATGTTATTTATGGGATGTAGTTTGTAAACTAAATCTTATTTTTAGTTATTGATGTTTTATTGGAAAATGCTTACGGTTTAGATGCTTCTGTAGGTCATTTGCCGAAAATGGTAATCGCTACTTTGTCACTGGTAGGCTATATGTCCTTGTAGAGATACACTGCCAACCATGAATGTCTTGGCGAGCATCAATAGGTTAAAGGAATTTATTACCCAAGGTATTGTGGGAGCACTGACAGTTCAAGTAATTCATTTCAATTGAGTGTTCCAATGTAAACGTAAATTTTTGAGAATATTTATTTCGCCAAAATACAAGATACATCAGACAAAACCTATACCAATGACCTGGTAGAGTAATGTTCATCTCACAGATTTTCTGGTTACAATTTTTTGCAAAATTTACACTTTTGTGGTATTCAGAAAAACTAAAGGCAGTCACTTTCATAGTGACTATATTTATTGCGGAAAAATCCAGTTGATAGAGGGAAATTTTATCGACATTTTAATCTGAATTTTAATCTGAATTTGCATCGTTAGTGCTAAAATATGTCTAATTAACAATGAAGCCTTCTCTTTATGGTGATGAGTTGCAAAACTGGTCCAATAAAAATTTGCATGCCAAGACTTCGTTTTTGAAATGCTGCCAGGTTAGTGGTTACTATAATTCTTCCCTTCTGTTCCACTACCATCTTGTTAAACTTTGAAATGCTCATTTTATGGACTTCCTTGTGAAGAACACCGCGTCGCTTCCTCTAATTAGACATGCGTACAGACGGCCACCATTGCAATTATGCGAAATTTTATTGGTGGAAAACAGGTTCCTGTTCATTGGTTTCGCATCTCTCATGAAAGATGGCGGCTGGCGTCACTAGAGGGACGGAGAAGAAAATGGAAAAGGAAGGAAAAGAATAGAAGGATAAGGAAAAGAAGGAGATGAATACCAACGTCAGTGTTTCAAGACATTCGAATGATGAGCTTCGTATCTGTCTGTTTTGACGGCTTCACCTTTACCTCTATGACGTCAAAGAAAGAGTACCTACGTAGAAGAATATTTGGAATTCAGAATGGTTGGAATTGGAATTTGAATTTCCAGTTATAAGTGTGCTGAACCTTGGTCGTCAATTTCGTCTAAAAACAGGTCCATTCAGATAAATACTAGGATAGTAGTTGGATTATTATTCTAGTGACGGTAGTTAATTTTTGGAAACCTTGTCAAAGTCTGGCCTAGAGGAATGTATTTATTATTTGGGCTTGTTGAAGTGACTTGAATGGTATCAAGTGACGTAGAAGCTTAGTCAATTATCTCAAGAAAGTGATGGGATAAAAATAATCTGAATTGTGGAATGCAATAATCAATTTCCAACAGTTAAGGCTACATCTTAGTAGCTTTATTTTTTTCATTTTCTGGTTTTATGTCATGTAAATTTCTATGATTGGTCGATATTTTATTTAAATAATCTTCAACATCATTGAAATATTAAAGAAAAGATTGGTTTATCCAGAATCAACTTTTTGTAATGATTGGGCATTGATTGGTCTCTGAGGTTGATCCAGTTATGAACATGATTTTTATTAGAATATATTCATTCAAAATGAGATCGTATAAAAATTCGTATCCGTTCATTTCTTTCTACTTAAATCCATTTTTTTCAATTGAATTCAATTCATACATCTATAAAATTCATTGACTTGCCATTAATTATAAAGTTCCCAACTATTCACATACTTGAAAAATAATGCTATGTTTAGAAAATCAAGGTTACTTGTTCCATCTATCACAATTTTAATAGACTCTTGTGATAGGTATCTCAAACTGCTCTAGAATACAGTCTCAGCGTTTACTGAGGAATTTATCGAACTATTTTCATTGAGCCGACAATTACCAACGCTTTTAACGATTAGAAAACGTTTCCTCACTGCATTGAATGCCAGCTACGAGAAGGAATTTATTGAATACAATATTTGTTACACAACTACCGGCATAATATGAATGAATGAACGATATTTCGAAACCCGGAAACGCCGCTTAGCTCTCTAGAAAGAACAAACGATCTTGAAGACTTTCCAGGCTCGAATTCAAGTACTGTATATTTGTATAGCATATAGATACATTCGTCTATAACATTAGTCAAGTCGGGAAGCAGCCTACTGAAGTTGGTTTTTTCACTTGTCTAAAATGTTACCTGAACGGCCTTGCTAGACGCCTTTATTTCAAATACAGAACATTACTCGTTTTACTCAAGTTACTCGCTTGTGTTTCTACAGTTGCTTGTATTCTCTGTTGCTCCATTCTATTGCTTCTTAATTAAGGATGCTACAGTATTCAGTTTCCATCCTTCTTCTTCTTCTTGGAGTTAGTGTAATTATTTGTATTTTCTTCTTTGAATTAATCACAGATTCTATATACTTCTCGATTCTACGAAGTGATTGTGTCGTTATTCACTGAAACTTATCCTTCACTAGTGGTAATTGATATCTTGAATTGTTTGATTCTGTTGACAGTCCAGGTTGGTGTTTGATTTGAGAATTGGTTGTTTTTAATGTTGAGAATTGTTGTGATTATTAAAAGACCACAATAAGTTGTATTGCAGAAAGTAATTAATTTCCATGGTGTCTCCTGCTTTTTGAAAATCAACTGTAACATGCGTGAATCATATAAATCATCCATTCATTTTTCGGTGGGATGAAAGATGAGGTTGTGAAAGTTTTAGTAAATGGAAAGTTGGTTGGGGAATATGTAATATGCAATTTACACTATCAAACCTCTGTCAAGTCGCTGTGAAGTTGTTAATGCTGGTTATAGCTAGCTGTTAATGGAAATTGTAAGACAGTAATATTCTAGTACGCTGCTGGACTATAAGCTCACAAACATGAGTTGTTCTGAATTATTTCATAGAACTCTTTGAACAAATTGCTTCCTTGACCATTTGTGGTACATCTGTCTGTGGGCTGTGGGTGTAAGATAGTGAAAGGGAGACTAGCGAAGACCTTCTATGTCCATTCATTGCTAACTCTCTTTTCCCCACCATTTGTCTATCTCTGTCCAATTGTGTGCCTTATCAATGAGGTGGCATTACTATTCTATCTCTGTTCTCTTTCCTGCAACAGTTGCAGCTGTGTGGACCGCTCCAGTTAGCTTAAGCCTACAGGAAACGCCTACTTGAATCAGGGCGAGGCTTATCGCTTTCCTCTTTCTTCCTTCTTCCTCCTTGTTCTTCTTTCAACTTATCATATCATTCGGCTATTTTCCTCCTCTTTTTTCTTCCAATTTACTCTTGTCCCTTTCAAATCCTGTCCATCTCTTCCTCCTATCTCTTCACCATTTCCCCTTCCTTCTCCTTTCCATCTATTCTGTTTTTCTTCCTAGGCTTTCAACTCCTAGCATCATCTATTTCATCCACTCTGAATATTTTATTTTCTCCTTTAATCGCCTTCCTCTTCTATTTCATAATTTATGCTTCCTCCTAATTTTGATTTTCTCTCTTTATTCCTTTCTTCTCCATTCATATTTTGAGCTTTGTTGTTTGATATTCTTCCTTCTAATAGTTTATAGTTGTCTCTTCTTCCAATTTCCTCTTCAAATTCTACCAGTTCTACTTCTCTTGATCACCTTTCTTGTGTTCCCTCGTCCTTGCATGTTCACATAATCTTCCATCCTTTTTTATTCACATGTTTCCATTCTTTGTCTACTACTGTTTTTCTTCAACTTTCCCTTGTATATAATTCTTCCCTTCTGTCTTATTCCTAATCTTTTCTACTACTCCTTACTTGCTTCTCCCACTTCTTCTCCAACATTCTCTATTCTTCTTGATGTTCTCTTCTTTCATTTTGTTGCACTTGTTTCTCCATACCTGGATTTTCCCAACTCTAGATATCACGCCCCTGCTAAAAATGCAAGCTGTAGTTCATATGGCTCCAAATAGGTTGAACAAGTGTTTGTGAAATCAGTGCAGTTGATGCATTAATTCCAAGGCTTGTGAGATGTGGGCTTACATTACAGTAGTAGTCTTGTTTTATCATCTAGCCCACTTAACTGCAATTGAAAGAGTTCAATTACTGAAAATGTGTATCCTTGTAATGCAAATTAGTCATAACGGTTTCTCAAATATTTGTACCCTACACTCACGTTGTTTATTCCTCTACAATATTCCACACTAAAATCTTTGACTGACTGTTTATTACTATTTGTATGATTTCTTCAAACTATAATTTCAATGGATACAAAAAAATGAAGTTACAATGTGACTAATAATCTGATCTCTGACCTGTAAGATATTCTGTTGAAAAAAGCATGGACGAAATTAATATTTTTTCAACTGATAGGACTGTCATACGATTTCAAAAATTTGTTGGTTGGATGCTTCTAAACATTCCACAACTGAATCATTTATGACCGATAAATGACTGCCCAGTAAGTGGCTATTCGACCTCGACGCTTTTATACAGATGACCTCAGATGACTCATGCATGGTTCATGGGAACTATTTTAAAGCCGATTATGTACTTCGACCTGAGTATACAATTTTATAACAGTAGCTTTGTTTCAGTACGTTGGAATCTGAAAGATAAAAAATATCAGTGCTAGATAACAGTATTGTCTATCTGTTTGAGAATTTGAGTTATTTTATTGTTCTTGTGTGTGAAAAGCTAACGAACTTTGGCTGGTATATTTTATCTATTTTAGTAGAGAAGGAAGTATCTATTTTATAGCCAGCTTCTTGCGGTTTGAAATTTTATTCAAAAATATGAACAATATTTTATGAAAATGATTGTAAACTATGAATGTAAACAAGGAAGTGAAGATTTTCTAATTCATTAGATTAGTTTCCCACTCGAATCGACTAATCCCTTAGAAACGCATTATAGTTTTAGACACTGAATCTTGAACTTGGAACTTGTGATAGCACAAAAATGAACTGTAAATGTTTACTTGTGACTCATTCGTATTAGAAGAAACCTACAATCAAATCGAGAAATTTTATTGACAAATTTTTATTTATTTTATGACAATTCATTATCAATTTGAACAGGACATTCCATGCAACTCTGAGACAGTTATTTCATAAACATTTCACATGTGCCCATTTTTCAAAGTTCAAAGTTTTGAAAGCCTCATTCATTTCAATATTAACTAATTTACATAGATAATTCACTAGATCTCGAATCAAATGAGTCTGATATTTTTTTATAGATACTCCTGCATCTATGGATGTTTTCTATTCATTCATTTCAATATTTAATTCCAATGAACCCAATATCAATCCAGTCTCATTATCCAGTATTACAATAATTTCCTTCATTGTGGATTAGACGTTTCTGTTGAGATTGAAATTGGATTAAAACAGAATTAAAAAATTCCTACATGCTTAATTAACGTTGGGATTATACTGTTTGATCTAGCAGTAATCAATGAGTAACATCAATCATATTAACTATGAACCATTACTCATGAATAATAATGAGCTAAAGCTACCCACATTGTCAACTGTTATTAATGGATAATTATTCTGATATCATTATTTACAGTGATTGGGGGCAGACTATATTAATTATTCATTACGGTGAAGGCTGATCAGCCCAGCTTACAGAACGTGGTGCAAGACTTGACACTTGATGACAAATGAATCAAACTTCTCGACAATGAATCAACCAACTGAGACAATGATGGTTTCCTTTTGCGAATCTCCAATAATATTCTAGGACATGTAATACAAGTGCAAAGTGTGCAGCTGTGTACAAAAGAAGTACACACTTTCCCAAAAGAATCTAATTCATAACTACAAATTTTGTCTTGACATTTTATTTCATTTCGCGAAGTAAAGTTCATAAACTCAAGGTCCGTACCAAGAATAAAAAGTTGATTAATATTCCAATCTTTCCATATCATTGATATTGTCTCATAACTCAATTGGACCTATTATTTGTCTGATTGTTTCTGATGATCATGTGAATCAAAGATGACTTGAAACTAACTAATTGAACCGTTCTCTTATCTGTGTCATTAGAGGTGTACTACTCCTCTTCATTGGAGGTCTTCTTGTCTAGAAGAGCATTGACGACACTTGGAGGCTCTCTTGTCTGGAAGAACACTTTCATGACACTTGTAGGCCACACTGCAGACACAAGTCACTTTTGTTTACTCCATACTGTCAGCATTTTTCGAAAATGACCCCAATTGCCTCCCATTAACCCAATGCTGACAGTTTAAATTGAATCTCACAAAAGGACTCTGACGTGAGATTTACTTTTAGTACTGTCTGTACATCTTGTGCGTAACACCAATGTTTCCCATTTAACTAATGCTGACAGCTTGAAGCGATTCCTCACTTAGTTGCGACCTTCTGGCCATGATGAGAGAGACTGTGCGCCGCGGCGGCGGCGGCGAAAGCTTGCACGCTTTCAACTTAACAATCTGCTAAATAACGAGTTTCTAGAATCAAGGTCTTTTCGGTGAAATACGGGTCGCCGTCGAACCATTCACAAATTGCCACAAAGACAAGTACGGCCAAAAGATGCTCAGTCATGTTCAATATTGGTATATTTGCCAGGACTAAATAGAACTGAAATCCTGTTCCAGGAAGAATTGTGACAATAGGAGTGACATGCTCAATACATAGAGTATAGATTGTTACATTCTATATTATCTGGTTCAATAGGAGTATTGTTGTTGTGCAGGAAGTCAATAAAAATTATGATGATATATTGAAAAAATACTAAAACTCACAACCGGTGAAATTTCAAAAGGTAAAGGTCGAATTTTCAAACATAAAATGAAGTTTCACTGAAAAAGAAAAAGTTCTTCATGTTTTGTACAATACTACCCACAAAGGTTCTAGTAGGGTGGGATCATAGCCTATTATTCTTATTATTATTAATAAGATTTAATTGACTAGTAACAATATAAATTTAATTATAGCATTAAATGAAAAATGTTATGGTATTTTTTTTTGTAATTTGTTGAAGTCTGTTAATTTCATTTCAGTTGAGTTTTAGAAATAATTGCTAAAAAAGAAATATTCTAGTTTGGTTTCAACCTCATGATCCCGTAAAAATCATGTTCTGTAGTAAATTCGAGTTTTGTAACTGTACTGATGACTTGTTTGATTCAAGAGGCAATTTCATGCAAAAATTGTACTTAATTTCATAATAATCAAGGCCTGAACAAACAAAATTGTACCTCGCATCACGTACGATTATTGGAATTATTTCCAAATTCTGAAAACAATTGATTATTCCAACAGTCTGAGTTTATTTCACATGACCTCCGAGAACAAAGCATTGAAACTGCTGAATTAGATTACATTGAAATATAGTCGAAAATTCCCGGTAATTTTCTCAACTCACTACTTCTCGTTACTAGTCAACAAATTGAATAGTATCAACACATCTAGATTCAAAATTAAAACATCCGAACATGATTGGTTTTGATGAAATCAAGAGATTGAAATCATTGTTATTTTTCAAGGTTGGATCCATAAATTCAATAATAATTATTGATATAATTCGATATGGTACTAGTATGCAGTGCAATAAAAAAACTAATATCTTTTCAAATTCATCTTTTCTTATAATTCTGTCAGTTGAATTTTGAATAAAAAATTCAATTATATAAACATTTCAATTGAATTTATGTATAATTTATTCAATAGCGAATGAATATCCACCATTCACCTGATATAAATTTTAATATTCATTTATAACGTGTATTATTGGTAATCAGAAAACCTATATCTGATACGGATATTTTCCACCATCACAATTACTGAATTTTCCTAACTATATCGGCAAACTGCCAATTTCTTAACATGGCCTGGCAACTCCTAACTAGATAATCATTCAACTAACAAGAGAAAGTCTCTAACGAGATGGCCAATTATTTTTGGAAGCGAAAAGCTAGCTGCAATTAGTTTATTAATGGGAGCAACAATTGAGTGTTCAACCTGTGCGTTACTACCGCCTCATTCATCTATTTTCAACGAACATTTCTCAAGATGTTCGATGAGGCTAAATCCAATAATGTTCAGTTCTATAAGGTAGGTGAACTCTAACGTGCTCACTTGCAAGAATAGTAATTCCACTAAAATAGGAATACCAATTTCAAGTAGAAACAATACGGATATTCAAATAATATTGTACAGCAACAGAACTTAACTTGATTATCGATGTAGAACAACAACCTATCTTCCAACCGTTGCCAAGTTGCATGACTATTGTTCACAGAGTGATCAAAAAGTCCCTTTCCAGTTTTTCAGTGTTTCTGAAAAGGGAAATTTTTATAATAATTTATAAAGAAATGTGGAAGTCAACTGCTACTTTCAGATTGTAGAAGTTTTGGAAGTCTGATACAACTTCTTTAGGTGCCTTAAGGTTTTAGGAGACTTTGTGAATGAAAATTGAAGTCTCGGATTCTGATACAATGTATGCTTCAGGTGCCTCCAGGTTTTAGAAATTGAAAATTGAAGTGTCGAGATCTGATACAACGACTGCTACAGATGCCTCCATATTTTAAAAGTTGTGAATTGAAAATTGAAGTGTCGGAAGTCTGATAGAAAGTCTATAGAGGTGCAGGATCGTATTGCAGCTGTTACAACTTGTAGTTTGTTTATTTACTAGAATCTAAAATCAGGCTCTGCCACCTGCTTTGTGTCTTCTTCTTCCTCTTCCTTCACAGGTCCTCTTTTTCTACTTCTCCGGTTTTTCTTCCCAATGGCCTTTTACGTTCTAGTAGTACAGGGTATTTTTTTGGTAACCGGTTCGTATGCCACGCCTCTGAATCATCATCATAATCATAATCTTCTTTCTTCTTCTTTTTCATATTTTTCTTCTTGATCATCTTCATCTTCTTCTTCTTTTGCTTCTTAATCCTTTTTCTCTTCTCAATCTTCTGGCGGGAATTTTGTGTGACGTAAGCGCTGTGTTTTTGATGATACTCTTTCCTCAACACGGCATTACATTGCATTGCATTGCACTTGTCTGTCGGATGCAGAGCTCTATAATTACGGTTGTTATTGTTGGTTGGATGTCTGGTTTGAACTGGATGTTTTCCATCGTGTGAAGCGAAATAGGATTGGATTTCCATGTTGTTGTTGAGGATTAGAAGGCATTGATTGACTGAGAACTTGGCCCAGCTATTGCATTTTCATACACATCAAGTGCAGGCTGCCCTTTGGAAATGATTGTACAATTATTAGAATCAATAGAGATTTGGGGTGTATTTCGATTGACTGGAATCATTGTTGTTGTACAATATCAATGGGAATTTGAAATGAATTTTGATTGACTGGAATCACTGTTGGAATTATCATTAAGATTCACGAACACAGTTATTGAGAAATATTTGTCCAAAAGTAGAACTTGAAAACTGTGCTTAATTGCTCTGCTCTTTGAAATCCTGGTTGAGATTTCAAAGGTTGGATAGTCGTAATTGCATTTGACCCATCAATCTTTATATATTTTTTTCCATTTCCCACCCAATAAAAATAAATTATGTACACACAGCATTGCCTAATCGTTGGACAATTGATTGGATGTTATTTTCATCGTTGATGAAACTCGCAGTTATTCAATTCAAATCTCTCTATTCATATAACATATATTGTACATTGAATGGTGTCAATAGTGATAACAGTGAACAATCACTGTAGATAATAAGTACACAAATGAAATAAATAATACAAACTCAACTGAAATTAAACCAAATGATCAACTAACATAAAACAAACCAATAACATAACCTAAAACTAATTCAATATCAAAATATGGAAGTTATTTTTATTTCAATGTTTGAAAGAAATGCTCATTAAATTTTTTTCCACTAATTTGGATGTTACTTAATTCCAACAATATTTTTTCCAATTTCACTGAATCAATTTTAACGACCTATTTGCATTATGTGTTGCAGTTCAACCTGGCGATTAGAGACCTGCCCGATGTGCTGGCCGAGGCTAAGAAGGCAATGTGGAGCGGCAGCTGCCGCCTGCCCGTCTGCGTGGAGATCTCGCTACGGACGGTGGAGGGCGACACGATGATCCTGGAGACGTGGTGCATCGCGGTGACAGCCGACCACGACCCGTCCATCCCCGTCAGCTATGCCATCTACAACCGCATGGGCATTCTGCTCAAGTCGCTGCTCTCCGTCACACGCATCACTCCCGCCTACCGCATCAGTCGGCGTCAGGGCCCCGACAGCTATGTCATCTGCTATCGCATATATTTAGGGGAGCCGCAGCATCATACGCTTGGTGAGTTCTGAAACTCACTCTATAATAAAGCCAGTTTCACACTCATCGAATTTTGGACGTTCGATTTTTTTCATCCTTAAACGGATTACCAGATTAAACGGAACTTGGCATACACATGAACACATTATTTGTTTGCGTTCATGTGTTTGCCAAGTAATGTTTAATCCCATAGAATAAATAAGGGCGTGTACGATGTGTGTGTAACTAGACTTACCTAATCATTTTTTCTTGCTCTAAACAGCAATTTCAAAAATGTTTATATGTTTTTGTGAATGTTTGAGATCTTTAACAAGAATTGAGATGTAAAATTAAACTTATTTGTACTACAACATACTTCATCAAATTTTGGTTAGTGCTGTTTTCCTCCCAATCCTATTTTCCCCCCCAACCTCTATGAACGATCAAAGTTTTATTCTCACATATATCAATATCAGTGAACGTGTTCGGTACAGAGTGAAAATACACTTATTAAGTGTGAAAATGTCATTTCCATGAGTTCTTATGGGACTGTCATAATCGTTTGGCCGGCCTGAGTGAGAACAGTCCTTTTAGAAGTCATGGGAATAACATTCTCACTGTACCCGACACGTATAGGCCTACTGATTCTGATGTGTGGGAATCAAGCTTTCAGAGGTTGAGAGGGAAACAGGATTGGGAGAAAAACAGCCCCCACGAAACTTTGATGAACTAATGTTGTAGTCATAAATAAATTTACATTATCATCTCAATTATTTTTAAATATCCCAACCATCCTCAAAAATAAATGTATCAACATTTTTAAATGTGCTGTTTAGACTAAAAAATATCAAAATGGGAAAGTTCATTCAATTTATTCATTTTTTTATCCAGGCTCAAATAATAGTAAATAAGCGCTATTAGAATAGTTGTCTATAGAGAGGTAGAGGTTTGATGTTGCCATTAAAGGTAGACAATCTGTTTGGAATAATCTTATATTGGAGACAATAACAATATTCTAATCCAGTCTATATAAAATATAATTCAATCCAGTCTAATATTGAATATAATAACAATATTTTAATCCAGTCCAGAGATTATAAAATCTGTTGACGTGATATCAGAAAAAACTTCTTTCGCAATAAATCTATTTGAATCCTGAATGAGCACAATCTTTAGTAAATATTATCAGCTGATCCTAAATAGTTGATTAGTAAAATCCGGTATCAGAAGAATACTGTACAGATAATATTATTCAAATAATTAAAGTGCAATATTATTTATCTAATTAATTTAATTTCCTAATGTTCAGTGTCTAGTCCAGTTCACTGTTATGAAATAGTATAGTATCCTCTCACTTGTGTGTCATGTTTAATTAATATCAAATAGGATAAAATAATATCTACCTTCTTTTCTCTTACCACTATTTTATTTTACTCATGTCGTGTAATCTGTGTGAATAATATTTGTGTATTTTATCTAATTCACATTTACCATTATGTATTTTACCCATGTTGAATAATTTCTGTAAATAAAATTTGTTCATATTATGTACTTTTCCTGTACCGTTATGTATTGAATTATTTTACTAATGTTGTGTGATATGTGTGAATAATATTGTTGTGTTTTGTGGGTGCAGGTGATGGGTACAAACAGGTGCGAGTGGGTCAGCTGAGCACGCCGATAGGTGCACTGAGTCTGTCGGTGGCCTACCGCACCAAGCTCACCATTTCGCCACAGCACTCGGGCAACAAGGACAATTCCATCATGCTCAAGAGCGATCACTTCAGGCCCGAGCGCGACTTCAGTCCAAAGCATTTCAGAAAGTAAGTCTATGCTCATGTTCAATGGAGCAAAATCAAAATAGAAAATTCAATTGTCAAAAAAATAAACATGATACGACATAACAACGTGTACAATTACTAAAATCTATTTTTTTTCATAATAATACTGAGGGTGATGCCCACATAAGCTCTTAGGCTTGTGCGTGGGTAATGAGTGAGAGGGATGATGATGAGAGATAACGACTACGTTTTAGGTAGTCGGGACCGACGGCTTATCGTCTCCTCCGAAAGACGGGGTGGCCGTATCTATGTGATTGTGCTGTCGTCAAAAACTAATTAGAGAGAGAGAGTCTACTTCAATAAGATCTATTGGTAAAAAGATGTTGTTTAGGGGGACTCAGTTTTCTTTGCGACAAATTTCTTTAACATCATCCATTTTTTTATTATCTGTAACAGCGAAAAATGCTAAATACTGTAACTTTATTTTATCAATGTATTGGGCAATGACAACTATTGTCACCGGCCCTTTCTTTACTTTGATACAGTATTTGTTTGAAAATATTTGCCATTTTTCACTGTTGCAATATAGTGTTTATGTGATAGCCAGAACTACAGTTCTTGGGGTATTTCTGTTTCTGAGTAGGGAATACGTCATGGGAAGCTGTGCTATTAATATATCGTAGCATGTGATATAATTATAATACATGCTATGATACAAAGCAGTGGTGTGATACATGTTTGTAGTAATCGGAACGGTGAGCAATGCAATTATAAGTTGCAGTATGTGTTAATGAACGGAGACATAGGGACTATTGAGTAGACACTGGGTAGATTGGATCTGTGGTTTAATTTGCTTGCACTGTGCAAACATCAGCCTTTACTAGTGAACGTCTACTAGCTCAGCTTCATGTAGATCATGGACTAGGCTATTCAATACTCCTTACGTCCTTACACAGGAGGGAGAGACTCATCAAAAGTGTTTACATGAGATAACAGTAAGGACACCATTAAGACACCAATGAGACGGGGCATTAGTTCTTATTGCTCTTATTACGAGAATCATCGTAGTAGGGCATAGAACAGAATTGCTTCTATTACACGGACACCACTAAAAGAAGTGTGTATCCGTATGATAGGAGTTAGTCTCCGTAACACGGATCTATTACATGGACACCACTAAAAGAAGTGTGTATCCGTATGATAGTCTATGTATGATAGGAGTTAGTCTCCGTATGATAGTCTCCGTATTTCTAGTCTAGACTAGATATCTATACTAGACTAGATACTAGTATCTAGTCTGGTATCTTAGTCTAGTATCTAGACCTTAGTCTAGTCTATTTTTAGATAGTATCCGCACTTTTAGTCTCCGTATGATGTGTGTGTGTGTGTGTGTGTGTTTGAAATTTATTCATAACACTGACAATTTATAAACAAAAATAAATGAACTTAACAAATCAGTACAATAATTTTGAAAAAAATAAAAAACTATAATTTATAATTAAATATTGTCTTCTAATTCTATTTATATAAATGAAAATGATTAAAAAACAAAAAGAATATGTAACGTCAAAGTTATGATTAAGGTACTTCATAAGCTATTAGTTGAGTTGAAGTTACCTACTCTGAAAATTAAAATATTTGACCTTTGCAAGAGACAGAAGCCTCGAAAAAAAATTTTAACAGAAAATCTTTGTCTATTCACAGAAAACGAATTGAAAAGAGTGAACATTACAGAAATTATTTATAGTAACCAAACAGTATAATACAATTCTAGGAAAATAAATTAAGAAGAAATAAATTAAATTAAGAAGAAAATTAAACTATTTACCTTTGCTAGAGAGAGAAGCCTCGAAAAAAAATTTAACAGAAAATCTTTGTCTATTCACAGAAAACGAATTTAAAGGAGTGAACATTACAGAAGCTATTTATAGAAACCAAAAAGTATAATACAATTCTAGGAAAATAAATTAAATTAAGAAGAATTTGAGGATATATACATTTATATATTAATATATGAACTAAAGTAATAATATATTGATGGGAAAAAATAAAATAAAAGTGTGTGTGTGTGTGTGTAATAATTTGGACATTGTTTAGACTAAATCTAGGAATAGAAAATGCCTTGAGCCAACAACTTTTTTTCATTCTTCTACTGAACAATGAATTATGAATAGTTTATAAATAAAAATAAATGAATGAATAATTAAATCCATATTGAAATAGAAGTGTGTTCAATTATTTTATTCAATTACTTGTAATAGCAAGTTATATGTACTAATCGCAAGACGTTTTGTGTGTTTCCAGTGACGACAACAACACGACATCGACGCTGAGCGACACAATCAAGTTCGGTGCGTTCGCGGACAACACATCCATGTGCTGCCGAACGGTGCCAAGCGCGACCGACGACTCAGCCGCCCCCGACCTGATCGTGCCCGAAGTGCCGTTCACCACCCTCTTGACACCGAAGACGGCTCCCTCGCCGCCTCCGCCACCCGTCACCGCCACCTCCACCGAGGATAGCGACAACGGCAACACTACCACCGCCCCCACCACCGCACCACCACCCGCCGCCACCACCCTCTCGCACACCAACGACTCTGCCGATTTCATTATGGTAGACTTGGTAATTATTGTAGTTGACAAGATTAACAACTGAATGCGCCTTCGCTGCTTACATAGTCTCTAGTGCCGTGATAATCATGTCGTAAGTCAGCGTTGCTTGAATGGAGCTTAGATAGATATATAAATGCCTTTATTTGCACTTTACAACATTACAAAAGGTAATGTGGGCGAAGTTGAGGCAACAAGAACCCCCTCTTCCACTCAACCCACGAAAGAGAACCCTCTTAGCTTGTCTTGTAAGAATCCAATGTTTCTAAAACTGACCAGTGTTTGTACATGACTTTTAGTAGCGACCATAAACATCAACATGATGTGGTAATCTTAAATTCTAGATTTGAAAAATCGAACTGAAAAATTCATTGATTGTTTCATTAATCAACGTCAACGTAATGTGATAAATCTTCTATTCGAGATTTCAATAATCGTACTGGAGAATTATTCATTGTTGAATGAGAAATTCTTGAAAGTACGGTAATTTATAATCTCCAAATTTAATCACGAACCTGTATGGACCAAAGAAAATTACCATAACAAAAACTTGACATCTAAAAGGTAGGCGCACACAGATCGTCATCGGACGGACGGCACGCATCGGACGATTAGATTTGATGCATTGTTTTCAATTGGAGTGCGCATACCTTTACGATGCGGATAGGTATGCGCACTCCAATTGAAAGCAATGCATCAAATCTAATCGTCCGATGCGTTCCGTCCGTCCAATGACGATCTATGTGCGTCTACCTAAAATCTCCATTTTAACAATGCTGACTTATTGACGTGATTCGAACTGTAGTACCTGCAACTTGACCTAACCTGGCTATCATGCCGTCCTCTCTTTGCTTTTGCTTATTAGCCTACTTTTTGTGTTTTAGTAACCATATTTATATTTACACTATCATCTCTTCATTCTCTTCTAGTGCTTGCTTGCTCTCGCCAATTAACAAACTCTGACTTGTGGGATTTCGAGTTACGTAGAGCTTTTTGGCTACAATTGTTTCTATTTAATATTTTTAAATTTATGAACTAGTTGTAAAAGTGATATTTTCAAGTGAGAAAAACTTGACATGATAAGTGACATCATTTACAACCTGATACAGATGCTTTATCAGCTAGGCTACTCAATTACTATTGACGATGAAAGCTACATCATTCACACTTTTCAATGTATTCATGCTATGTGATGATGATTGAAGTTCATTAAAATATAATTAGAACAGATTATTATTTTCTTTTTCACTTGCTGCACAAGCTAATTCTCCACATATCCATCCCTCCACTCTGATGTAGGTGTTGTGTACTAAATCACTATTCACAATGAAAGCTATATCCTTTTCTCTTTCAATTAAATTATATTTATTCATATGATGATGTTTGAAGTTCATTAAATTAGAAGATATTCTTATTTTCTGAATCTCCATGTGTTTCTTGTTCGCTCGCAGCAAGAGCTATTTCTCCACATTCCCACCCCTTTATTAAACTTACGATAAGTGAAATTTGTTTTATTGAAGGGTGGCTGCTTGGATTTATAACTTAACTTCAGTTTTCTCTCAGACAAGAGATATATTTAACAAACAAAATTTTCAATTCAATTCAAATCAAATTTATTTCCTCCACAAAATTCAACAATTACAAAATTTAGGATAATGTACCTTAATCTAGTTTACTCACATTCTATCAACAAAATAAAGGTACAAGAGGTGGAAATGAAACCACTGGCATAAGTGAAAATCACTTGTTCGCCAGTAGGAGTAGCATATTGTCAAACTTCGGTCATCCACATCTAATTAAAACAAAAAAAAGATGTATACAAAATAACATAAATAAATTACAACTTATATTCTAAGAGAATTAATCAAGCTATGTATCGAGACTCTTAAATTTAGCAGAATAGTAGTACCATTACAATGGATGTAAATTAAATTATCTACACAATATACAAATCAAAATAATGACTCTCAGTTATCCATTTCTTAATATTCCTTGGTACACTTTTGGAAGGTAGTTCTATGATAAGCCAGGGGTGGAATAGAATTTATTAGTTTTGGAGCTATATAAATTAATTGCTTACGAATAAGTGTTAGGTTTGAAACATATGATGCGAATTTGTACAAATTATACCTAGTCCTATGATTTTCATTATTTAATTGCATAAAATTAAAATTGTATCTACAAAAATATTTAATCACGCTCAAAACATACATTCGTCTTACTGTCAAAATGAATTATTTGTGGTTCAGAACCCATCTAAACGGTTGTTTTACAAGGGATTTTGCTAAGATTTCTTATAGCTCTTTTTCATATAACATTTTCTACTGCATTTCTTCAACGAACTTACATATTGCGCCTTTGTATTAAACTGTTACCTTTGAGTTACTTGAACTAATTCTTGTTTTAATCATTACAGCATCATAAGTGTATAATAAACTATGTGTATATCGGTGTACTAAGCTAGTAGAAACTTACTCTTATTAGGTCCGTATGTACCATCTCCGTTTAACACTAATCCATATTTATATGAAAATATGGTCGCATTTATTATAATGTGATATAATATTGCATACTGGGTATACCGGAAAAATATCAGCTGTTTGTTTGAACCCAGAATAAAACACATAGTGATGAATGCAACCATATCTACTAGTAAAAAAATAGCTAATAGCCAAAGGGATTAAAATATATGTGAACTGATTTTATTGAAATTGTATTTTGAAACAAATAAATTGAAATTGAAACATGATTTAGTGTTGAATGTAAAAATTCTTTTACTGGGAAACCATTTCATTATGATATTTGTGTAGATTTGTTGATTATTTTTGTGCATGATTTTAATAGGTGTTGTGTTTGTGTTGCAGAAAACGCCATTCGCCGGCTCGAACGCCAACACCGACCTGGGTGTGTTCTACAGGGAGTGCCAGAGTGCGCCGCCTCTGCAGGGATTCCAGGAGGAGCCCACCGTAGCTGAGCAGGTCGGTGACCTCACCAAGCAGCTAGAGCTGTTCGAGACCAGCCTGCAGGAGTACGACAACGTCATCACTTCGCTCTGCAAGAGCGACAACAACAATTGAACCACCACAGAAACGAAAATATTCTGTTGCTGAAATGTGTTATCATTGATGAACGGGACTCTGAACTGTTCAAAAGTGAACAACAATCTGCGCTAAATTGTAAAAATTCTAACATCTTCTAACGGAGTGTCATGTTGGGAAATGAATACATTCTGTTTTGGTGTGTTGTATCATTGTTCAATGGGACACTGTTCAAGGGTGACTACAATAATTGAACCACCGTCTGCTAGCTAAATTGTCAAAATTCGAACATCTTTTTACGGATTGTAATGTTGGGAATCGATACACGATGTGAAAATTGTTGATGTAACAATGGTATTATAACATTGATCAGTTACTGACTATAAGTTATAACAATGTTAAATCACTGTACAAGGGTGACAACAGTGATTGAACATCATTCCCCGCCGTCTTCTAGCTTAATTATCAAAATTCAAACATTTAAGTGATTGGACATTTTGACATCGATGGATAAATACATTTGGAAAATGTATAAGTGGAACATTGATGAACTCAGAAAGAATTAATGAGTTGTCATGTTGGAAATCGATGATTGGATCCGATTAGTTGTGGGAATGTATTAGTGTTGTAACATTGGTAAATCCAGTTGGAAATGTACTGCAATGTTAAAGAAACCACCGTACGTCTCAAACTATGGTATAGTTGGTAAACGTAGGAAAAATGTATTTGGGAAATAACATTTTGTTTGTCCGGTGAACGTTTGTAATGTTGAAAGTCCGGCGAACACTTCCACTTCCTAGTGTTGTATTCTTCCAAAATATAAATAATACAATTTTGTTATGTTGAACGTTAATTTAGCTGGAAAAAATGATGTAATTGCAATGTTGGTACATAGAATGCAGACTACATTGCGTTTAGAACAATGTAGCGTATTGTAGCAAAGTTCGGGTTTTGATAAACATTTTGATACATTTGAAAATCGCCGGGAATTGTAGTGAACACTAGTGCTGAATTGGGTTGAAAACGAGAATATTATACATGAACATTATCCAGGAGATGCGTAATTCTTCAAGAAAATTATGTTGATAGTGTCAATGAAGGCTGCTGAGAACTTGAATTGTCGTGATTGAATCATAAAAACTCGTCATCCAGGATTTTTGATAAATATTAGGCTTTCAGTGACTGCTTTTTGAGATTGTTATGATTATTGCGGTGACATTAACAATCTTTCCGGAGACTTCGGTCGGCCTATTGAATTTTTTCCAAAAATAATCATGTTGATGGACTCTTGAGTAACTAAGAACCTTTATTGATTCTATAAAATCATAACAATTCAGCGTCTAACCTTTAGGTGAAATGTGTGTTTTTTTTTGAAAACATATGTCAATAGTCTCAGCGAATGCTGTTGTAAAAATCTTGTAATAATGTTCTTGAAGAAATTTATTTTTGTAATTATGTGTATAATTTTGCATCTTGTTGACTATTATTAACGAGATTTTCATATCAAACTGTTATTTTTCATGATGAGCTTTATTGTTGGATTTTGTGCTGTACATTTTGTTATTCAATGTACATATTCGAGTATTTATTTGGAAATTATTGTCTTATACTTTGAAATGATTTATTGTATTCAATAATACACTGTAAAATGGATATGAAAGTAGTGCCATTTCAAGCTGAAAGCGTTGGTGGTCGGTTTTTAACTCTGTTTAGAAGAAGAGGCTCTCTATTCTTAACATTTTTATGCGTGCAATAATTCTTCAATTTTATTGGCCTTATTTATTGATTCCTAACTCCAGCTTATTAAATAAGCTTTAAATCTTTATTTATTAAGTTATTTTATTTATTCTATTTAATTTCAAAGCATCGTTCACTTAATCTTGGTTCACAAAATCTTGGAAATAAATCACGATATAACTGAATTTTCTATTATGAGTTTTATGCATTTTGAATTACTCATTCGTATTTGATTGCCTCTTCTTGTAAACAAACTGGAATAAAATTTGAGAGCTCCATTTTATTTATTGTATTGGCTAGTCAAATTTATTGAACCAAATGTATTGGAATGTCTTAAAAAGTAATTTATCAATTATTTATACGCTGGTTCAAAACTCAGTGTATAATAAAAGTCATACATTTTTTCTCGAAGTTTCTTGAAACTTCTAAAAATGTTCATTTCATTATTCAAGAAATTGCATCAACTTTCCACTTCAAATGTGAATTCATTATCATTTTAATTTATTTCGTAAATGAATATATTTGTAAATTGTATATTTGTGAATATAATCGTTCATCTGTATTTCTTTTTTAAGAAGCAACAGGCAAAGATATATTTATTTCATTCTGAGCATTGAATGACTATTATTATTACGATTATTCATTAATGAGATTTGTCTGAAAAGTGGCATTTTATTAGTATAGGGTCCTAATTATTTCGTTGTAATCAGTATGTAATCTACTCTACAATTTTCTAATAAGAATATCTTGCTTTATTAGTAATATCAATCAGTATTCATAAATGGCTATCATCATAGAACATAATATCTGGCATGGAACTCATAAAATCCGAAATACATAAAACAAAAATATATGTTAAAGCTACATGCATCAAAAATTGAAAACTTTGTGAAAAATGTTGAATTACCTCTTTGAAATATCGGGTCCTCAATAGTATAAATACTGTAACTGAATAACTTCTAATAGGTTTATTTTCGAATAAAATAAATCATAAATCCGTTATGAAATTCATTTGTCCATCTATCAGCTTCAATGATGAATTCAATTTTTTGAGAATTTCAAATATTCCAATCTTCCTGATTACTATTTTAAATTCTTAAAATGCTTTCAAAAACCTTCAAAGTGAGATGGAGGATGCAACATTCCTCTAAATAAGTGAGACTCATTCGAATCTGAGAAATGAAAATTTCTAAGAAACTTAATCGATTTACGAATTGTCATACAGTTTCCATTGAATTTAGTTATTTGAGTGGGAAATACAACTGTTGCAACATCATGCAAATAGTTATAATTCTATTTATTCTAAAGTCTTGAAGTTGAACATTATATTATCTCTCTTTCAAATTGTGGAGTACTGACAGGTTATAACCTTTTCAAAAATTAAAATACTCAAAATATTATTGTCCATTCAATTTTCATTGATTGCTGTCGTGTCTTTGACATACTATCCCAATTTTTAAGTCAGCCAATTTCTTGAAAACAATAAATTTCCAAATTTATATGAAACATAACTGAGAATTGATAAGAATGATAGTTATGATAATCTATGTGTTGTTGCTCTTCTTGAAAAAGGAAAGACTAATAAATAAACAAGACTGATACAGATTATACTATTTAGTTATGTGCTATGGATTAAGATTATATAAAGAAAATTGTAGTGAAGGTATTAAAATGAAACTTCTATCCTAGATGCATATTTATGCATGCTTTCCAAATTGTAATCTAGGATACTCATATCAGTTTTTCTGTTTGCTTTCTTTCTAGCAATTTTGTTTTTATTCGATATCTAAAATTTAAAAAAATCTGTTCTTTTGCTGAAAGGGTTGATGATTACAATCGGTAGCTAATATTCTGTAAGGGTGGCTCATTATGTTGATTTCTCCTGTTTAATCTATCAAGTAAATGCCTTACATGTTGAAGACCTCGTGATGCAGAAATATACCGGAAAGCTTTAACTTTACTACAAACACTTGAAGATTGCCTTCTTTAATCAAAATTATAGAATTTCTTAACTACTGTGCAATAAAATATTCAAAATATAGAGGCTTTCCTGTAAAAATAATCTTTAACTATGATAGCATTTTCAATAATATTATACCATCGAATTGAAAAATCATAAATTATTATTTGAATTCATTATATTTCTCCCGAAAACATAATATTACTGGTAAGCCTATTCTAGATTAGAAGCCTGATTTCAATTTATTTTTGTCATAAACTATTTTATGGTGATCGATAACACTATGTTTCTCAGTCTAGCCATAAAAATGCGCCACCCTCAATTTCTTAAATGCTGTATACTAATTCCATTAGTCCTTGGATATCTAATTGTATGTTGTATAAATCCGTCAGCATACTCTCATCCTATACTATTACTATATTAATATATTATTATAATCGTATTGCTTCATGTTAAAATTGCTCAAAAAGGTGGAAGACTTCATGTTTTTTAAGATGGCAAAAGTTCGAAGGATTTGTCTTATGTTCAAAATTTTAACCAAATATCTGATGAGATATATTGGTAAAAATAGATCACAACCACAAGAATGTATGTCATAAGAAGGCTAAAATGTAATATTATGCATTTTTATTGAGGGGTTTGGAAACAGTGCAATATTCAAAACTGTTGTCTGATAAAAATATGAATTTTATTACTATTGTATAATAGCTCCCTATTATTCTAAATCAAACTTATTTCCAGACCTTTCCGAAAAATCTCATTTTTTTATAACTGGGAGCTAGTTTGTCTAAACAATGCAAATAATTTTCTTGTATAACTTATTCCAACCTTATAATGATGAAAGACTGATAGCTTTTCTGAGGCTTGTATATGAAATTCCTATTTATTAGAACAGTTTACTAGGATTAGCCTTCATGGTTAGAAAATCTAGTACTCTGACATTTTATTCGAGTTACCTACAAGTATTGATTTTGTTATTGACATAATTTCATTAGAAACAACTTCACTTTAGTTTTGGTAAATCTATTGTTTATAAAAAATCATATACGGTTTATGTATGTTATTCAAAAGCTGTATTTGGGCCTATTTGAAAAAGTGTGAAATATATCACCTTCGACCAATCATATTTGATTTTTTTCAGTCATTGTTGATCGAATATCCTACTTTAAAAATGTTATTCTTGTTTTGATAATTCCTCGAACTTTCAGAAAAAGCTTTCCTTGTAGAATTAATATTATAATAGCTAATACCAGTATTAGTTATTATTTATGTAGTTGAACACATATTTATTTCTTAATTTAAAATATAATAAGCTTTTGATTCAAGCCGGTGTATTTGATGGATTCAATAAATCTTATTTATTAAAATATAATTATTATTGTCTTAATACTGAAAGCGCAAAATTCAAATGCTAAGACCGCTGTAACTAGCCATGCAAACTGTAATAAAATACATACAAATACAGTAAATTGGGTGTTTTGACTTTTTACTCTAACCCTGAGATTTTCAATCATAAATTGCTGTTTTTCAACGAAACTACCTGTTTTTCATACACTACTACTAGTAGTGTACTGGTAGATGTATAGATGGTTCAGTCGCGAGAAAAAACTTGAAATTGCAGCGACCTTATGGGGGGCAGAGCTTTTCCTTGTGACTGAACCATCTACAATGCTTTGGATACGTGGCGGGGAGAGGAGAGCCTTCTGCTTGAGATCAGAACTCCCGTTTTCTATGAGTGAAGAAAACTGAGCATTATGGGTTCGGTCACACTGAGAGAGCGATCTGCAATCCGATAGGTATCTTTATTATCATCTATTGGATATAGATACTTATAAAGGATCGCTGATAGCTCTCTGTGTACCGGGAGCCCGTTTACTGTATAGTGTCATAGAGAAACAATAGCGTAAGTAGATATCCCATGGTATAGGGCGTTTATGTCGCAACTTCTACTGTTATCTCAAGCCGATTACTGTTGATTATTGTCGATTTTTACTGTTTTGACCGGGTAAGTGTATGAACGGCACAGTATGAGAGACTACCAGCGTCATAAAGCTTCACAGGGAAGAACTACGTGGACTATCAGCTTGAGATAACAGTAAAAGTTGCGACATAAACGCTCTATACCATGGGATGTCTACTTATGCTATTGTTTCTCTATGATAGTGTATACCAACAGTTATCAACTTTGAACTACAATATTCAATTAGTTGATTGAACATATTTAATATCTAATGTATTCATTATTTGAATATGTTTAGTTGATTTATTGTCAGGCTATGCGATCATTGGCAACCCAGCACCATTTATTTGTTCTTGCTCAGTTTCCATTACATGATTAACTGAGAGTTTTTATGATGGATGATAGTCTCGGAGATTGAGCATATATTATACAGAAGCATAAATAAATTGCAGCAAAAGGAGATTTTCTGCAGTTTTGATTATGAAATAAGTTCTATATGAAATTCAGGTCTTATTAAAATTGGTTTTCAAGCTAGTTATCATTGAATTGTTCGAGAATTGCCTACGATTTGATCTAATATTCAATTTGGAATTTTATCAAATTTAGTATGGTTACCAAAACCATTTCAATTTCAAATATTTAAACTTGTAGATTATTGGCAAAGGGCCGTGTTTAAAAACTATTTTAATAACAGTCTCAAACAAACGCCTTGGTAAACCCATCTGAGCGATTCTCATACATTGTAGTATGAATGCACGATTTTGACAGGTTTCCTTTTTTTGTTGCTAATGCGTGCTTCGCTAAGACAGATTGTTTTTGAATACCTCGGAAATAATATTTCAAGAGACAAGGGTGTGATCACATTGAATGCTTATATGAGCAAGTGCAAGCTTGGTTATGCATGAGCAAGCATGCAGATGAGAAACAAAATGTGGAAAGAGCAATAGGAACACTTGCACTTGCTGGTTGCTTTCAGTGTGAGCACAGTATACATACAGTATGGAAACTCGGCTAGTACCAATTCCTACTATTATTCAAGTAATAGTAGGTATTGCTAGTACCCTGGCGCAAAAATCCGCCTTCTTGTTAGGAAGCTCCGCATTGTACTGTAATATTATTGATGGGAGGTTCGGATCACTTCACTGATTCGGATCAATTGATCTCGTTCACTGCCGCGATTCAATCAGAAGACCAGGATTGGAACTTCCCAAGGTCACGTGGTGTGTCTAGTATTTGTGCCATGTAAAAAGCATTGGTTGGATAGGCATTTGATTGACAGTTTCCATTCTGTACCTATTCTGTGGTGTGAGTAGCTACATGCAATCACAACGTGTTTCAATGCAACTTTTCACATTTTGTTTTTCGGCTCATGTATGATCTGACGTGCACTTGCACATATATACTGGTTGTTTCTTCTAAAGCTTGAAAATAATTTATACAAGATGATTAATTAGATTTGCAATATATCAATGAAATAGTTAGGCCTAATTATTGTTAAGGAAATTACTTCTAATATAGGTAATATAATATTAAAAATTATTTTAGAATAGAATGCCATCGTTCAATTGGTTTCCTTTGTCGGTGAAATCAGGTGCCTCTCAAGTTCTACTTTTCAATGAATTTCTGCTCCGCTCCTCTGCTGGTCAGATAAACGCCATTGGTTCTTGTGGGAGTTTTCACATATCAGCAGGATGAAAGTGTAATTACTCAATCGAGAACCAATGGTATTCTGTTTCTGCTCAGCAGTTCAGACATTTATCGGAAAACAGGGTTCAAAAATAAATAGGAAGAGGTTTCTTGAGGCTTGATGAGAGCGAAATGCAGCCTTCAGTAGCCTACATACAATATCGTGAAATAAAGGTGGATTATGAGTGTTTCACGTAATTAAAACAACATTCAAAAAGTATTAAAACATATATTTCTTTGAAATATAACATCACAGCTCCAGTTGTAATTACTCCCGATTTGTTATTGGGAAAACAAATTTTATCACAGGTACATTCACTGATAATGTAAAAATCATCATTAATCCCTTCATAAAATGCAGGTTTGTTGATTATCAACATTTTTTTAGAATACACAATAATCAAGCAGGTCACACACCACTCCGAGTCTGAGTTGTATTATAAAATAACTCTGGGTTAAAAATAAATTAGTTTTGTCATGTCAAAGGAAATAAATAAAAAAGTATAGTTCTTTGCACAACACAAATTGAATTGGACCTTACACCACAATTATCTGAGCATCACTGTTACATACGATGTCTTACACATAAAGTCATTGTCTTAAGTCGCCAAGCCTGTTTTTATGTATTGAGATAAATCAGTTATCAGTGTAAGATTTTCAATCATTTCCTTGTAAAATCTTCATCAATTTCAACAGCTTCTTCACAAAGCGTTTCATCACTTTCTTCAGCATCCTTCGATTTGCGTTTCTCAAGACGAACGCAACGAGAACACGTCAGAATCGATTGGAAACACGTTTTATGGTAGACCCAATTACATTTTGAACAAGTATAGGCGCTCGCATCGAAAGGAAACACTATGTTCTTGTCATCCGCGCAGATTTCGCAGATATAACCTTGTCCACAGCAAATCTGCAATGCAAAACAAATTTTAGTTATGAATGTCAATTGTCTTTTTTCTTTAGGGCTGATTTTAAAATAAACATAAATCTGAGTACCTTTTTAAATTATTTTGTCATGACATGTTTTGTCATTAGTAGCTGAAACATGTGACAAAATAATTTAAAAAAGTACTCAGATTTATATTTTTATTTATTGAATGTATGATTTTTTGTTATTATTTATTGAATTAGTATGAATCAATGAAGCTTTGATGAACAGTAGCAAGAAAACCTATGGTCCAGTTTCTAGGGCACTTGTCAAATCTAATGAACTATCAAATCTATAATTTTAATGGTCCATTACATTTAATAAGTGTCCTAGAATCTGGGTCTGTAGCTATGGAGGTCGTTTACATTGTTCAATCAAACCAGAGCCTTAACAATATTGGAAATTGGAATAACGAACCATCAATCCTTCTAATGTCTTAACAATTACTAGAGAGCATTTTAAAAATTAAGCATAAAAGAAGTTTCTAATAAAAAGATGGAAAATGATTTTATTGTCTATGATTTCATTTGAAGAATCTTTTAAATCTGGAATTTTAAAAAATATCCTCGTGTAATAATGTAGTTTAGATCTAATGAAAATTGAGTTATCTCTCTTTATAATTGTTTAGATATAACGCATATTGTTATGATAACTCGAGCTTACCCACAGGCCTTTGTTGCCTATGTAAGCTCTTTCCTATCTGATTGCAAGAATAAAATTGTGATAGCTCAAGAGTTTTATTGTTTAGTATAGTTAATTTGATTTTAGTAAGTATATTTTTTTTTATTTATTTTTATTTATTTATTGTATAAAATACTATAATCATCATACAATTATGACATTGGAGGAAAAACTAGGCTGAACCTGTACTATTTCTCCAAAAATTTTGATAAAATGTTAATATTGTCCAAAAGTTAAGGTTATGTAATCACACACTGCTTCGTCACTTGATTTTTGGTCCAGGAATGATGATTTAAAATTTTGAATTTTGAAGGTTGATTTTAAACTCTAAATGAATCACAGAATGTATCACAATAAATTAAAAACTTTAGAAATATTGCACTTATTTGAAAAATTTTAATACAAAATCAAAAACCTACTCACTATTTGTTATTGATACTTGAATTGTATATACTTTATTGCTTAAGATTCTATGTAACTGCTTTGAATTGTATTCAGAAGGAAAAAATAAATTGAATTGAATGAACACTACTGACAGGTGAACCACCATATGGATGGATTCGAAAACATCACATTTTATTCAATTCAAATACAAGCTGAAATAGTAGGCTACTTATGTTTTACCACATGGACTCGAGGGTGATTTTCGAAATTGATTTTCCTTCAAATTTTGCAAGAGATCTTATTCTATATTGAGCTCCACGTTATAATGACAGTTTTTGATCAACTTTGGTTTTGCCATCCTTGTGTATCATTCGACAAAGCCGGTGGTACTATCCTTTTCTAGGTCCACAACCATGCCAATTATGTTTTTGACAGTGTAGAAGTATAATTAATTAATGTAGAGAATCGGCATCGCTATTCTTCTATCTTTATCCACTGCCATTATAACGTGGACCTCACTATAGTGATCAAAGTTTTTGCTCCAAGTAATGTTGAGAATGTCTAAAAAATAATTTCGAGAATCAAACTTTTCTTCCACAATAAAAACGTTCATTGCAATATTGAGACTCACTGTCAGTATATCCCGTATAAATAACAACAATGATTCCCAGTCAAATAATGCTGACAGATCAAAGTGAATCTCACTGTAGTTTAAAATTGATAGGTATCACCCCCAATTCGTAAAAATCAAATATAATAGTCACTCACCTTACACTCATCCTTGATGTGCTTCAAAAACTCCTTTCGGATATCTTCCAATTTGGTCACCAGCTCCCCGCAGTGCAATTCAATCAAGTCGCGCATACTGTAGAATTCACAATCTTGCAGGAAATACCGTCGATTTTTCAGCAAACTCCAAGGCAGCTGTTCTTTTTTGGCGTTTCTACATCTAATCAGGTACTGTTTCATCATTATCAGTTCACCTCTCAGTTTCTGCAAGTATAGAAAAATGTTTCTTGTTAGATGGTTTGAGTAAAATTGTCAAAAATAGAATCAGAGTGCAACCATTAAGATCGTCTACGAGGGTATTTATTTCAATCTCCAATCACATAATTATATTGCTAAAATAAGACAAGCTTTAGTTGGGAGATATTCACAGATGTGTCTCCCCGACCAAACAATCTGAAATTGGCACAGTCAAATTGTCAATTGTTATTGAGCTGTAGTACCTTGGCCGCCACAATTGAGTCTTCCACCAAGTAGGAATTACGTAACGTTAAGCTGGATTAATACATATCAGTGACCGGCATAGTAAAAATATGATTTCCATGAGTTCTAATGGGACTATTCTCACTCAGCACGGCCAAGCGAGTATCAATAGCGCCATTGTAACCTATGGAAATAATATTCTCTCTGTTCTGATCACTTTCACTGTCACTGATATTTTGAAATTCTGCTTTACTCGGTTTTTGCTAACAAAAGGCAATAATGCAATAAATATTTTATTTTTTTTGATTGTATGAATTTTAGTATTAGTACTGACAAGTTACCTGTCAAATGGGATTATTGCCAAAACATTGATGTAATGTAATGATTATTAATAAATAAATAAAGCCATAATTTCTGTATGGTTTCTCTAAGAGCTGTTTGACAACGTGGATGTTATGACGTCACACTCAGTTTCCGGGTTTATTTTTTTAGACCTTCTTGTGTCTTGTTCACTCGAAATGGAGTCCTAATGCTTTGTTCTCTTGATGCTTAGTGCATTTTCTCGAGCATTTTTACGCTTTTTCCAATTTCAGTGAGCCCAATCAACCTAATTAAAATCAAAGCAAGCATGAATCTTTATAATCCAAATCTTCAAATACACTTTTAAATATGCGATGTTATTGTTCAAGATTTCGATGTTATAAGTTTTCAGATTGAACTTTATAATCCAAATATTCAAACAGACTATTGAATATTTAAATCTTCTAGAATGAAGGAAGTATTGGAAGAGCCCACATTGACAGATTTCGTTGACGAATCCCTCGACTTCCAATTTCGACTGTTTAAATATTCAAGTGTGTAAAAATGATGTACAGGATAAAGTGCCCACCTTGACCTCACAGATTTCGTCGATGAATCCCTCGACTTTCAATTTCGAATGTTTAAAAATTATGGACAGGATAAAGAGCCCACCTTGACCTCACAGATTTCGTTGACAAATCCCTCGAAGCGCGGATCAATGGTGAGAATGGGCCTGGTCTGCGTGAGCTGCAAGAGGCGATGGGCCGCCTGTGACACGGGCCGCGGCGTGAAGTCCCAGTTGAGCAGGACGCGCGCCGGAATCACAGCTGTCTGGTTCCAGTGGCAGAACTGGCAGAAGTAGAGCCCCGTGTAGTCACAGCGGCGTGGCTCCCGGCTTCTCATTGGTCGGTTCGGTGAACTCACTGGCAGCATGCATTCTTTTAGCACTGCAATCATATGAAAAATAATCGTTTTAATGCCATTACACACCCAGCTACGTTTAGCTAAAAATACTGTATTATTTTTAAGACTCAGTAATGTGATTTTGTGTGTACAGTTGCTGTGAAACTTAATTTTATTTTTTGTCGTACTGTATTCAATATTTGACTTTGCCTATTGTTCTAAGAATTTAACGGCAATAAAATCATATTTATTTATTTAATTTATCTACGTATTCGGAAGACGTAGCCGTCCTATCTCTTAATGTTAAATCCAAGCTACGAATCTATCCCGTTCACAACAGCGTAGCTTCTACGTCCTATCTCCCAAAGTTGAATCCAAGCTACGAATCTGTCCAGTTCACATCAAATCAAATCGAATCAAATCATTCTTTATTGTTGCAAAACATTACAATAATGTTAAAAACAAACGTCATATGAGTTAAAAGAAAGTCAGTTATACAAAAGTCCAGAATTATACAAAAGAAATAAAGATCTCAAATTCCTAATAGCCTAGCTAGTCAAAACAATCTCAAGCAGGTACCTCATTGAATTATCAGCATAGCTCTCAATAATGGGAGATAGGGCGGCTAAGTCTTCCGAAGACGTATTTCTATAGTGAGGTCCACGTTATAATGTCAGTGGAGAAAGATAGGAGAACAACGTTGCCGATCCTCAGTCTTGTCATGCCTCCTATAGACGGTAACTGATACAGGTTTATTGATGTAATATTAACTGTCTATTCTCGTTTAAAATAATCAATTATATTTTATTAAACAAGAAATTATATTTTTCAATAATATCATGATGACATAATTAGGACGAAATATTTCGTTAATTAATTATTAATTCTACATTGTTAAAAGACAATCTGGCAACAGAGCAAAGCGAGAAAGAGATAGCGCCATCCGCTTTGTTGAATGATAGACAAGGATAGCAATCAAATCAAACACTGCCATTATAACGTGGACCTCACTATAGCTAAACGTAGTTGAGTGCGTTGAGACCATTAGTATTTCATTGAGCTTACCTGGATGACGCATTCTTTTAGCACTGCAATGAGAGGGGTGAATATTTTATTATTTCACCACCATAAGTTGAACAATACTATGAAACTATGTCAACCAAGTCAACTATGTAGCATAATTGTGAAAGGTAAATATTTTAAATTGTAATAACCTGAAGCTTGTTACACCTCATACCTTTGACATTATGAATTGTAATTATTTCATGCACTAAAGCTGGATTTTCATACAACAGTGAAAATATAATTCCCACAGGTTCTAATTGGACTTTTCCCATTCAGCCCGGCCGAGTGAGTATGAATTATCCCATTAGAAGTTATGGGAATTATATTATCACTGTTCACTGTCACTGTTGTGCGGGAATCCAGCTTAACATAGCGTGAATCCCTATTATATTAAGCGAGCAATTTCTATATCTGGTTATTTATGTTCGACGGATCTCGAAAACGGCTCTAACGATTTTCACGAAATTTGGAACATAGTAGGTTTATGATATAAAAATTTGATTGCACTAGGTCTCATCCTTGAGAAAACTCGCTGAACGACATTAAAAGGATAATTCATCCTTGGCTGAAACAGCTGAGACTTTTGTCGTCTGTGGATAGTAAAACCGTGAGTGAGCGAGTGAGTATGTGAAAAATCAAAACATCGCATCCTCGAAATTCATAAGATGACGTAGCTGTGAAATATAAACAAGATAATTTTAGAGAATTGTGTTCTGTTTATCAATAAATAAAAATAACGAGCGAAGCTTGGTTCCCCGATATTATTCCATTAAACGTGGACTGGGAGGATAAAATGCTTGTTCAGTATACTTGGAAATCAGGTGATTACTCTAATTCACTGTATGGTGCAGAAACTTGGACGCTGAGAAAGGAGAATAAGAGGAGGCTTGAGGCATTGGAAATGTGGATATGGAGAAGGATGGAGGGGATCAGTTGGAGGGATAAAGTTACAAACGAGGAGGTGTTGAGGAGGGTTGGGGAAAGAAGGAGTCTGCTGGATGTGATAAAGGGAAGAAAGAGGAGATGGCTGGGACATTGGATGAGACGGCAATGCTTGTTGGTGGATGCCATGGAGGGGACCATTCAGGGAAGAAGAGGAAGAGGGAGAAGAAGATACAAATGTTAGACGACATCAAGGAGGGGATGAGCTACTATACAACGAAGCGACTGGCAGAGAATAGAAGAGAGTGGAGGGCTGCTGCCATATAGAAGGACCTGCTTACGAGCAGAAAACTACAGAAAAGAACTCTACTTTACATAAAGGATTCACATACTGTAGTCCCTATAGGAGGATTCCCATATGTTGAGCATGACGATTGACAATTTCATTTTGATACCTCAAGTTTATAGATGTTGAATATACTACTAAAACAATCCTGTTCGAAGAATGCTAAACGTTAAAGTCAAGCATAACGTATGAAATTCAAAGTTACTTCAAGTTCAACTCATATATAATCGGACAATACAATTAAAACCATACTAGAGATATCATACCTGATAACTGTTGAACTATGGACGTATCTTTTTTAAGGCCTGCAAAGAAAAAACAATACAATATTAAATCACTTTTTTGCTATCAAAAAGAGCGACTAGCAGTCAAATTTTTATAATAAATGAATTTATTCACTCACTGTGACAACGGGATCTTCCAGCAGGGTTACCGTCTTACTGTTTGTACTCATAGACAAGTAAAAGGATAGAACGGCAATTTTTAGTGGGCTGTTATTGGTGTCTATTGGGTGTGTTATTGCTGAGAAGGTAATAAAAGAGGATGTGGGATTTAAAGTTGGTTTTAATACATTATTAAGGTACCGTAAGGTATTATCATCGGGTATTTCACAACGGTTTACAGTTTTTCCTACAA
This sequence comes from Nilaparvata lugens, assembly GCF_014356525.2. Lineage (NCBI taxonomy): Eukaryota > Metazoa > Arthropoda > Insecta > Hemiptera > Delphacidae > Nilaparvata > Nilaparvata lugens. Next base: position 14,951,781 of record NC_052509.1, on the reverse strand, counting down.
TTATTTGGATTAGCATCTTATTTACAACATTCATTAATAGTTACTATTATAGATGTTATTCTTGATCGAATGTATAAAATATCCCAAACTGATATCGTACTCACTGTATATCAAATGTGATTTGCACTCAGCACACGTGTAGCCCTGAGCTTTCAATCCAATTTCAGGACAAATTTTCGTCTCGAATTGTGAAATCTCAGAAGCTTGCAGGTGAGCGCAGACTCGGCAACAAGAAGCCAAACATTTGATGTGACACTTGTATTGGCAATCTGCAACACAAAAAGCAACAAGAATTTCAAATAAGTTATATTAATAAAACATTATAAATAAAATATTAATAGTGAGTGAATACTATTTTATTGGAATGTGGTATCCATATTATATTTGTCATAATATGAAATATATTTCAAGCCTGACACAATTTTATAATACGTATTTGAGAACAATAAATAAGTAATTTCAATAAATATAACATTCATCTCGAAAATAAAATGTGGACACTAAGTGGATTCATCGTTGTAGGCTGATGTAAGAAAAGGAAATATTCTTTAAAATACCGTGAGTTGTATTGCTTTCCTCCATTGTTTGTCTCTGGAAATGAGTGGTTCAATTGTAGTATGTAACAGTCAACACAGGTGTAGGCTAGTGTAGAGCGTTTTTCATCTGAATGAATGAGACACAGCAAGGGTACAATTTATTGAAAAGTATGGAGGAGCGTGTTATCTGTTATCTCTGAAAGAAAAATAACAGCCTATTCTAATGATGCTAATGATGTCAAGCATTTACTGGTGATAACTGAGGGCCATTCGCCTGAACGACATTCATTGGTGTATTGCACAGTGATTTTTATAATACAGAGTGTACAGAAAAAATACAAACAATACTATGGTGTTCTTCAAGCCGAAACAAACAAGAATTACTTTACACTATTATTTTTCTGTAATCCATAATCATTTTTCTTAATTATAATGATGAGTGTTTAATGTAAAATCGACGATCAAAAAAATATCCAATAAACAGCCAATTCCATTGAATGATCACTGAACAAGCACTGATCAATATATAGGAAGTTTTTTTCCAAATCACCCACCAATTAAACAGATACCAAGCAGTCAATCAGTATTTTGATGTTCTTAATCACCAAGTCATTGTTCAATATTTTCAAGGTAACTTTAAAAATATTTGTTAAGTAATTCATAACATACAGTGATTATTGAGTGCAATATCATTATTTTCTTTAAATTTTGGCTCTACTAATTTAAAAAGGTGGCAATTGGATTTAAACTGTGGAAGTGGAGATGAACAAGATATCTATTCTTCGAACACATTACTTCAAATATTTAGAGAAGACCGGTTTTGGGTTAAGCCTGTTTGTTCTCCCCATCATAATTTAATTAATATCATATAGTGAGGTCCACGTTATAATGACAGTATTTGATCAACTTTGGTTTTGCTATACTTGTCTATCATTCTACAAATCCGGTGGTACTATCCATTTCTAGGTCCAAAACGATGCCAATTATGTTTTCGACAGTGTAGAAATATAATTAATTAATTCAGAGAATCGGCATCGCTATTTTTCTATCTTCATCCACTGTCATTATAACGTGGACCTCACTATAGTTGTATGAATAAATGATTAAAAATCATAAGTAACAATTAATTTTCGTTGTTGGTTATCCATCTTGTTTCCACTATTATTATTACTATTAGATTTTATAAAACTTTAAAGTGAAAAAGCACTCACATTCTTTGAAGTGGCGACGACCGTTTCGTGCTGGTATCGCACATTTTCAAGCCAAACCCCTTGTGAGTGCTTTTTCAATTTAAAGTTTTATAAAATCTAATAGTAATAAATTAATTTTCAAGTGATTACCGATATGCAATCCACCCAAATCACTACTTAACTTATACCAGTACCAAGCAGTTCGACTAAATGGCCTTTGCTGGCAACCGTTAGCCAGACTACTATACTTTACTTGTTTGTCATATGAAACTAAATAACGGATGCAGTAAAGACTAAATGGCAATGTCATTAACAGTCTCAAAGCCAAAAATATATAATTTCTTTTTGACCTAGGTTATTTCTGTATTGTACTCATGATTTAGTCCTTCAGTCGGGCTGAGGTGCAGACTCGGCATCAGTGGCTGAGCGGATTGATGCTGCCTTCGAGGATGGTGAGTCTCTTGCTCTTGCTCTTTGTGATCTGAGCCGAGCCTTTGACTGCGTGGACCATGGCATTCTTCTTAGAAAGCTGAGCTTTTATGGTCTTAGAGACTCTGCCCTTTCCATCTTGGGCTCTTACCTTTCTGGAAGGACTCAGCTTGTCTCCCTCAGTGGTGCTGACTCCCGGACACTTCCGGTAACTTTTGGTGTTCCTCAGGGATCGGTGCTGGGGCCTACACTGTTTCTTGTCATGATAAATGACCTCGACGACCACGGTTCCTCTCTGATGTTCGCGGATGATGCATCTCTACTGTCATCGGGTGCTGAGCTTGAGCGGGTTTTGGAGGCATCTGCGGAGCATCTTCAGTCTGCCACTTCAAGGTTCCTGGCTAATCGATTCCAGCTGAATGAGGACAAGACCCAAAGGATCATCTGCAGCTTGTCACGTGAGCCGCGTGACCCTCAGAATCCAGTGAAGCTGCTGGGTTTTGTCTTGGACAGCAAACTCAGCTGGAACAGTCATATACAGCAAGTAACCAGTCGACTCTCCCGCATTTGCTTTCTGCTGCTCAAGATGAGGGGCCTGGTGACTGAGAAGTACCTGATAATGATGTATCATGCGCTCTTCCATTGCCACATTACCTATGGCTTGCTTCTGTGGGGTCATTCAGCGGGGGCTGCTGATGTGCTGAGACTGCAAAAGAGGGCTATAAGAATTATAACAGGCAGCGATCATCTTGCCCACTGCAAGCCCATCTTTGCTCGCCTTGGTGTACTGACTGTCTTCAGCCATTACATCCTCCTGTGCTTGGTGTATGTCAAGAAGATACAGCATACTCTAGCTGCCCGTAGTGACATCCACCGCCACAACACCAGGCGCAGTGAGCTGTTGGATATCCCCAGGAGACGCCTCCACCGATCACAGGCCAGTTACAGGATTTCAGCCCTGAAATTCTACAACAAGCTGCCTAATAGTGTGAAGCAATTGGATGAGGCCGCCTTCAGGAGAACCGTCCGGAAGCTACTGTGTGCAAAGGCATACTACAGTGTGAACGAATTTATGAGTGATAATTTGAATTTTTATTGAGAGCATGAGCACTGGATCACTGCCATCTGAACTGTTACAGTTTTTTTTCTTGTGTTTGTACGTGTTTTGATTTTTTGACGCCATCGATCCCACAATTGTGGGTAATGGATGAAGCTGAAGGTATTAAGGTATTAAGGTATTAAGACATGGGGAGAAGCCTTCAAGCAGCTCAATAATATAATGATACTAAAAAGCTAAATGTAAAATTTAAAAAGTGATGGAATTTGACGAGAATCAATCTAAAATTCCTTCTCTTAGACTATTGGTTATTATGACATTTAAGTTAATCATGATTCAAATTCAACAGGCTTTTGTAATAACCAGTTGATGATCATGAAATACTTGCGTGAGAGTTCTACTTTGTCCAATTTTACCAATATTCTCATTGATCATACATACTAATATATAAACAGACTAATATATCGACTGTATGTTAATTGAATACTTTCCTGTTTACTGATGAATATTTTAGGCCCACATCACATGATACCAGCTGATATATCTTAAATCAATCAATCTTTAAGAGTTAACTACCGTATAAACAAAGTTTTATTCAACTCACCTACACACTGATACCAAGACTGCACAACGGTCATGATGAGCGCACAGCACTGGTCACATACGACGCGGTTGGCGGTGAGCATCTGTGACTGCATGCTGAAGTGGTGTCCCAGCGTCACCCTGGTGTCTGATGACACCTCCTCCCCCACCTTTGCCTGGTTGTCACGTGTCTCCTCCAGCTGATAACGCAGCTCTATGAGCCGCCGCACCAGCCAGCGTCGCTCTTCAGAGCACTCGCTCGTTTTCATCACCAGCTCCTTGCATTGGTCCACCACAGCTGACAGCTCGTCTACGGTCAGGCTTGAAGGACAACCCTGCACAAAATTAAACAACAATATCAATTCAATAATAATTAATAATCAACAATAATTTTTCAAAGACTCACCCTTCTAAATAGGGGTTTTGGATAAACCGTCATGTTTTGACAATTAAAGTGATGATTTGTCACAGGTTTAAGAAAACATGAAATCTTAATAGAAAGAATTCAGTTTTATAGCATGACACATACACAAATTATTACTTACTTCTGTAAGTGTAATGTAGTTCTTCTCGTTCACCAGTGTTCTAGGAGGTGGGTCTGAAAATCTTTCCATAACTTCATCTCCAGAGTTCGAAGAGGATGGGCTCACCAACATTTCTGGAGTATGCAGAACTTCAGATTCACTACAATGATCCCAATTACTGTGTGTTTCCATAATCAAGTCAATGAAAATGCAATAGAATGACTTTTTCTATTACTACAGTATTAACTTACGTTATTTTTGTTATAAATTTTTAGATCTAGGTTAGTTAGGTTATGCTTATCATTACAAATTATTATTATTATGGCAATAGTCGATAAGAAGATATCGATACTTCTACTTGGTCAATTAGATATATCGAAAGTCTACATAAAAATCGAAGTGTATTGAGCCATCGATTATCGATGCTCTATTTTTTTTTGTAATGTTGGTACTGAATGATTCTTTTTGTGCATTCTTTTAATATTTATTCAAAAATTAAAAATATATTCTTGATTCAAAAAAAATGTCCAAATTATTTTTCAACTATTATCAACAATGTCCGAATATTATTCAGTTTGGTACTATTGAAGAATACACATCCAATACCCGACTCTATTACACGATAGCTCAATTAATTTCAAAATTAAACTTTTTCATCAATAATATACTACATGATTATTCATTTTTATAAATGAACAGTGAATTCTGATAATATTTAACCTACAATAAATTACTGTTGGAATGTTGGTAATGGCTATATTGCACAGCAATATTGTGTAGTGTTTCTCAATATCTATAATTGATTATGAAAGATGTTTTAAACAATATATTATGCCTAAATTACAAATGTTTCTATCCAAATAATGAAATATCTTTCCAAATTGATGAATTTCATTCAATATTTAAAAATAAAACAGTTTCTATTGTATGTAAAGTAGAAGACTACTTTACGTTTTTACTCCGTCTCAAGGGCAATGCACTGTGGGTACGATTTGTGTATGGCGCATGCGCACATCAGTTTACAGTTGGATTTTGGCAGAAAATGGCGTCAGCGAAGTTCTTGGAGGAAGCTCTCAGCACAGACGTGGATGAGTCGGCAGTGAACGCTTTAGTTGGTTCTCTTGAAGATCAGTTGGTTACAACAGCTCCTAATGCTTCTAATCCACAAGCAACTTCTGTTACAGTGAATCAAAATCATATGACCAGCTCTATTTCAAATGGGGGCACAGTAACTACTCAGAAACATGGTGTATCTAACGGTGGGTCAGACTCTATGAATATTATTTTAAACAATGACGCGAATAAAGTTTTACCTAGTGCTTCTCATCAAAGTTCGAACACTTTACCTACGAGTGTCGTGAATACAGTTGTTGCTTCGTTACATGGTGGTGTTACGTCTAGTGGTTTTCTCAATCAAGTGACTTCTAATATAGGCTTAGTTCAGCCTAATCTAACTAATGTTAACAAACCACAAGAAAATGTTAAATTAGTGTTCCCATCAAATAGTCAAGCTGTGACAACAAGTGTAGGTGTTAACATAAACAATAGAGTAACTTACGCAAATCAAACAACTTCCCTCCCAAATGGTAGTATAGGCATAACACATAGTGGCTTGAATGTTACATCAACTAATGTACAGAGCATTGTTACACAGAGTTATTCACAAGCTGGTAGCAATGCAAATAAACAGGTAGGAAGTGTAGTTGGCATGGACCAGAATAAACCGACTGGAACGGCATTAGTAATAAAATCTAGTGGAAATTCTCATGGGACGCAAGGTGCTCAGATGACAACTGGCGTTGTTCCTGTTTCGATGACAGTTAATTCTACAATGACTCTGACTGGATCTCATGCCGTTAATACGGCTATAAATACCACCACGTCTTCTGGAGTACCTGGCGTTGTTACGTTAGCCAAGCCCATCAATCAGTCTGTAGGTACACAGCAGACAATCGTTGGAAATAATCCTACATTAATTCCGACCAATGTCCAAATACTCAATGTGAATGCTATTCGAGCTGCCGCCCCAGGACAGGCGGGGCAAAAGACATTGCCATCAAGGGTTATGATAGGCCCTCAGATGGTTAGTGCCAGACCTGGCCAACCAGGAGTAAGTATTAAAAAAAACTACTAATTTTATTAAGAAAAAATTTGGCTGGCTAAATAATTTTAATCTCAACATGTTGAATTCCATTTTTTGACAAATTTATATGACAGCTGATTACATTAGAGGTTAGGATTCACTGTCAATGCAACTACAGCTGTAAGCCAAAAGTAAACATTGAACTCAATGTTATCATAAGTGTTCTGGAACATTTCCTTTATATATTTGAGCTATAACTTATGATTTTACTTGGGAAATTTTTCCAAACTCTATTATAGAAAGTGATATATCAATAACATATTGATTATGTGTTACACGTGGATTTTCATCTCACATGTGACAATATGGAATTGAAGAAATATTTCGACATAAGAATGCAAACTTCCTTCTAAACGTAAATTTTTAGACATTGCATTATCATAATTTGTTTAAATGAAGTCAAGTAACTGGAAAGCTCTTTTTAAAACACCATGTGTTGCGTAATAAGAAATTATAACCTCAAATATAGTCTTATGTCACTGGACATAAATTCTCAATTAAAAATACTAAATATCTTGCAACGCTATAAATAATATTCTACTTATAACACTATATTCCATAATAAATGCTAAATTTCAGATTTATGACAAACTATATGCTTATTGACAGATAAGGTTCAATCTAGGACATTTAGTTTGACACTATTGTATGTTGCAATAACTAGGCTATGTCAATATTATAATGAACAACATTCCTCTCTAACAATTGATTTAGTCATTTTATGGCATAGTTGAAATGCCTACATTAAGTTATTAAAGGTTCTTACTTAGCTTTTCGGCTGTAGCCTATTGTTTTAATGTTGAATTGAATATTATTAGATTAATCAAATTGTTTCTTCATTATTGTCATCAACTACTTTCAATTGTTTTCGAACAATAAACTCTTAGTCTTGGCTTATCTTTTCTGTAATTCTGTGAAGTGTTTTCTCACTCACACTCTTATGCTAATTTTACCAACACCCCAAAAAAGACAAGGTATTTGAATAAATCTAAAATGCAAACAAGATGAGCTCAAAGCAAAAATCCCTCACGTGTATTGACTTTTAGGCCGCTCTGTACAACCATTCAAATTATAATAGCCTATTCATATTTACAACCTACAAGAAATATTCCTTTATACCTATATTTGTGCATAACTCATAGTCATATTGGGAATCCGGTCCCATAAGATGTCAAATTCTGAATCGTTAACAGGATAATAAAGTGAATAACTTATTATTTATCTATACTTATTTTATTCCAAACCAAACAATATAAACTTTTCTGATGAATTTTCCATTTCCCAATCATATTTATATCTTCATGATATGTACTATCATATCTAAATGTGTGAATAATTTATAATCATATACATTTCTGTAAAATTCATTCCATTACTAAACAATTATTTTTAACGTTTGTCTAAAGAATTTGTGCATTTTCTTTTGCAGCAGATCACGTTGCAAGCACTGCAAGGCCTGCAGCCGGGCACTCAAGGTCATCTGCTGGTCAAGACTGAGAACGGCCAGTATCAGCTGTTACGGGTGGCCGGCACTACGCAGACGCAGACGGCCGCCATAGCGCCAAACAACGCCGCCGGAACTGCCTTTCGCATGCAACATGTCCCTGCTGCGGTCAGTACTCAGTACCACTATTACTGCTAACCTATCTGTCAACCATTTCATAGTGAGGCTGAGTTGAAGCTCAGTTTCATGTTTCATGTTGGTGAGTCAACACCTTTTTAAATTGTTTTGCTGTCTTTGTCTGTCATTAGACAAAGTTGCCCTGTTGCGGTCAGTACCACATTATTACCGTACTAACAAATCTGTCAACCATTTCAGAGTGAGGCTGAGTTAAAGCTCATTTGGTGAGTTTCATATTATAAAGTCAACACCTTATTAACCTTGGTTTGCTGTCTTTGTCTGTTATTAGACAAAGATGCCCTGTTGCGGTCAGTACCACAATTATTACTAACTTATCAGTCAACCATTTCCTGGTGAGGCTGAGATGAAGCTCATTTGGTGAGTTTCATGTTATAAAGTCAGCACCTTATTAACATTGTTTTGCTGTCTTTGTCTGTTATTAGACAAAGATGCCCTGTTGCGGTCAGTACCATAATTATTACTAACAAATCTGTCAACCATGTCATGGTGAGGCTGATTTTAAGCTCATTTGGTGAGTTTCATGTTATAAAGCCAACACCTGATAAACTTGGTTTGCTATCCTTATCTGTTATTAGACAAAGATGCTCATTTTTCGGTCAGTACCACAATTAACTGCTAACAAATCTGTCAATCATTTTATGTTGGAGTAGGGGTGAAGCTCCTTCAGTGAGTTTTACGTTATAATGTCAGCTCTGATTAACATCAGTGTGCTTTCCTTGTCAGTCATCAGACAAGACAGATGATTCTTTCCTTCTCCAACTCCGCACCGTTAACCAATCGTTTTTAGGTTATGGTGAAGTGAGATATATAATTAGCCACCAGAATATCTAAGTTACCAGAGTATAACATTTATAATTGAATCATAAAAGGTAATGTTTTTGACAAATAAAATATATTTCTTATAGAATTTATTAAATCTAATATTATATAAAATGTACCTTGATGACTTGAATCCTATGGTGAGGTTCTCGTTACCTATAATGACAGTGGAGAAAGATAGGATAATTCTATGGTAAGTGTTGGAGAATTAGGAGATAAGGAGAACAGTGTTGCCGATTCTGTTCCTCCTATAGATGATAGCTGATAACGGTATATCTCATGTAATATTAACGGTTCATTATTGTTGAAAATAGTCAATTATATTTTATTCGTCGAGAAAATATAATTTTCAATTATTTAATAATCATTTTTCATAATTGAGATTGAATATTCTGTTAATTATATTCCTACATTGTTGAAAAACGATCTGACAACGTTGCGGAGCTAGAAAAGGATAGTACTTCTTCACTTTGTCAAATGATAGACAAGGAGACCAATACCAAGGTTAATCATATGCTGCGTAAAATTATAAAATTATAGTTAATGGTGAGGCAGAGGTGAAGCTCCTCTAGTAAGATTCACGTTAAAAGTCAGCACCTGATTGAGATTGGTGTACTATCCTTGTCTGTCATTAGATACGGCAGATGACTCTCTCCTTCTCCTACTCCTCACCGTTGACGAATCGTTTTTAGGTTATGTAGAATTGAGAAATATAATCAGCCACCAGAATATCTAATCTCAATCATCAGAATTTATTATTAAATAATGAAAAATAATAATTTTCACGTATAAAACATATTTCAGATAGAATTGAGCATTATTGATCACAATTAACTATTTAAATTTGGGGAAGGAACAGTTGTGGGCTTTAAGCCTGTTGTTCCTTTCCCAATCATTCATAGTTGAGAATTATATTGTATGTATCAATGTATAATTCTCTGTTTCTCGTTAGGGCTACTCTTGAATATAACTAAAAATATACATCCAAGTACCCTTTTTAAAATTGTTTACTCACAACATGTTTCGGCTATATGATGCCATTATCAAGTGATTGGAAAATAAATAAATAATATATCATAATACCGGTATGATATGACCGTGAATCCTATCCATCTATCATTGAAGGCTACAGGAACCTAGCAGCTATGTTACCCCATGCGAATTATGACAAGTTCCAATAGGGTGTCACAGTCTATTCGTAAAACATATCAACCGTTCTACAATATAAACTGATTCTTATCCTAAATCAATAATATTTCCACTTGAAATATACAATATAATATATAATTTTATAAGTTGTAATTTTTAACAAGAATCTTATGTCTCTAATTATTTAAAATTCTGTAATTGTACCCAGTTTCCAAAAACTTTGTCTTGTAATTTTTCTCATGCTTTTCAGAATTATTGGGAAAAAAATATCCAAGGAAAATATATTAATATGTGTAAGCATTTACTAAATGCTAAAACAATTCTACTAAAAAGTAGGAGGTAGCCTTTGGAATTGAGAATTAGCTGTCTGGGGTCATTTTAGAGACTTCATTCAACCAACTTGATACTTGAATTCGATTAACAAGGTTTTGAACACAAAACTTACTGAGAATGAATCAATATTATATGGAAACAGATCATCTTTGGTCTGCATATAACGTGCTCAAGTCGATTTCGAAGGTAAAATAATCCCTCCTATAGCGGAGGGAAAAATATTCACGGCACAGCTGCTCTTGCACAAGATAGCTAGGGTTACCGCGCATTTTACAACGGGAATTTTCGTGCCGTCAAGTTGGTAGGAGTGACAGTTTGTGTGGTAGTCGGAGTCAGCTCAGTTAGTATCTGGACTGGCTAAAGATACTACGCAAAAGTAATTTTCTCAGGGTATATATTTGTAAGTTTTTAGGAATAGTGTGTTGCGGGAAGTTACAAATGTGCTGTATAAGTATAATGGATCAGAACTTATGGTGACAGTCGCTTGGATGAGCTCATAAATTCAATTGTTTTACTTGAATATTATCAAGACAAGTTCAGTGTCAATCTCGAAAATAGGCTAAACTTTGTAAGAGTATTACTTATAAATTGTTACCGGTACTGCTAATTTGAAAAATGAGTGAGAATGTATCAGAGTGTCCCATGCATTCTGGAGGTGTTTTTTCTTTGCCGATTGCATTTGTCAACAAGAGAAATGGAAGAAAAATGCTTGTTGTTGAGGGGATTATTCACAGAAATGGGAGACGTTTGAAGTATACTGTCACACCTGTCAGGGTATTCTCGGACATAGCGGTTTTGGTTTGTATATTAGTATATATTTGAGTAGAATCATAAAATTACATTTTAGAAACGTTTTACAATGTTAAATTGATTTAATACAATAACCTGATTTATAATAGTTTCTAATAATATTATAGACTTCCAAACAAAGATAATACTGTATTTTGAAATTTTAAAGCGATATAGCGAGTTTTTAGAAAGAGGTACTCCAAATTTACAGTTTGAAATCTACGATCAACAATAATTCATTTATTCATGGCAAGTTTGTATTGTTAAAAATTATTTCTTATAAACGAGAATACTGCTGGAAGATGTGTCGTATCCCTTAATTTTTATTAAGAATATTTATTTACAATGATTTCCTAATCTTCATGCATTTCAGCTAAATAAGTAGCCTTTAAAGTAAGGATTGCCTAAAAAAATATATTCTTTAGTAGTTTCTTTCCATATCGATTTTTTATTAATCACATCCGGTTAACGAGCTTGGAATTTTGCAATCATTATGTACTTAGTAATATAATTACAGTACAACCAATATAATATATTATATTCACTGGCTAATGAATAACACAGACGTGAATAATATGTGAATAATTAATATAGTTTTGTGATAATAGTTCTCATATGATTTCAGTCAGCGCTCTTTTACCAATGCTATGAGTCATAACTGGAGGAATGTTAATATTTCCGCTAGTACTTAATATTATGAGTAATTCAAACTGTTTACTAAGAGATAGTGTTTTTCAAATTAAGTTTGCACTTAAATATATTTTCTGTGTTTTAAAATGATGTAGGTCATATTTTGAATAAATAATATAATAAAATCTATGAATGATTCGTATTTGCAGAATTCTCAAACTGTTTACAAAGAGATAATGTTTTTCAAATTAATTTTGGTAATTACAGTATATATTTTCTGTTCTTCAAAATAATAACGAAACCCAACATGATTTTTGTTCATGGTATTAGGTTTAATGTGAAATGTTGACGTCTAATTTGCCTGGCGTTGACTCGCAATTCTGGTGATTTCAGGCATGTAAACATCCGAATGAATGGAATAATGTAAGAATGAAAACCGTTCTCACTAAAGATATTTTTATTTTGTAAATTTATATCAATAAATTTGATGTTGACAGGGAGGTGCCGCAGCAGGGACTATTCATACCCAGGTGCCGGCTTTGGCTGCTACAACCACCACCACTACCACACCAACCGTTGTTGTAAGTTATTTTATAATAGAATAACCAATCAAGTTTAGACAAATTGAAATCTTTTCGATCTGAGAACTGAGATCCTCCTTTTGTCGTGGTCGACGACGGCCTTTACGCACAAACGAAAACCCACCTTTACAACTTCACATTCAAAAACATATATTTAGTATAATTTTAATAAGAATGTTCACCTCCCATCAATAGCTTAGATTCAGTTTTGTTCTTCAAGGCTTGCTATTATTCTTTTGAAGGAATGACCGTAGTCGACAGGTTCAGACAAAGGTCCCAGGTTCGAATCTTAGTTTCTAAGATATTTTTCTCGGGTCAATCCCATCTTTCAAATGAACACGTTAGGATGTCGTTCCCCGCTGACTAAAAGCAGACTTAAGTCACGTTAGAGGTCCTGAAATTAATCAGGTACGACCTGGAAAACTCTTGACAGTATAGTGACAGTAATTATAATGGCATTATTTGATTAACATTGGTGCTGCTATCCTTGTCTATCATTCGACAAAGCAGATAGCGCTATTCTTTTCTAGCTCCGCAACGTTGCTAGCTCGTTTTCTAACAATGTAGATATATGATTAATCCCAATTATGAAAATTATTTATTAATTCATTATTTTTTTTTGTCGAATGAAATATAATAATATATTCATCATTTTTAACAAGAATGAGCAGTCAATATTACATGGGATATACCGTTATCAGCTATCTTGTATAGAAGGCAGTGGCAAGGCAGAGAATCGAAAACGCTGTTCTCTTACTATTGCCACTGCCAATACGCTTTCTCCACTGCCATTATAACGTGGACCTCACTATAGACCTGAGCCAGCATGTCACTCAATATCTATTTTCATCAACATTCTTAAATACTTGAACTTTTATACTTATCAAAGTTCATCGAGCATTTCACATTTTTTATCAATATTCTTAAATACTTGAACTTTTTTACTCATTAAAGTTCGTCAAACGATTATTAACAGTTTATGTTTGTTGCTTAGACACAGCAGCAGCAGCAGCAGACCCAACAACAACAGCAGCAGACGACACAGCAACAGCAGACGACGCAGCAGCAACAACAGCAGACGACAACAGGAGGCGTGGCCAGCCAACAGCAACGACACGGCGTCGACACGACCAAGGAGAAATGCCGCAAGTTCCTGGCCAACCTGCTGGAGTTGTCGAGTCGCGAGCCGAAGGCGGTCGAGACCAAAGTGCGCACTCTCATCCAGGAGCTCGTCGACACCAAGGTGGAACCGGAACAGTTCTGCGATCGCCTCGAACGGCTGCTCAACGCCTCGCCGCAGCCTTGTCTTATCGGCTTTCTCAAAGTGAGTTCCTCACAGTGCGACTGAAATTCACCGCTAGTTTATTTATTCATAAGTTGTGTAAATGGCTAATTCACCGCAAGTTGTGTAGTGTGTATGGCTAATTTCAAAATTTTCAGAGAGTTGCTATTGAATTTTATCAACCTTAAAGCTCCGTCGGTGTCTTCGGACATCTTCCGACAATTGGACTCTTGAAGTGGATGACAGCCGCTTCGTTGACAGAGTTCGTGAAATGTTCATGAGGAGCCCTAAGAAATCACTGCATCAAAGTTCTCGTGAAGGTGGTCTTCCACGTTACTCTTTTGCACTCTTTTACGATTCTTAAGAAATATATCAGTTTCAAACCATGGAAGCCACGAGATCCTTGATGCAGTGATTCCTTAGGGCCCCTCATGAACATTTCACGAACTCTGTCAACATTCTCTGCTGTCCTTGACGTTGATGGTCTTCCTGATCCTCTTGCATCTGCGACACTCCCTGTTGTTAGTAATTTGGAATGGCAATTTTTAACAGTTTTCATTTTGCATCCAGTGTTGCATGGATCCCTCGTTCAGCCCTCCACAACCTTTGTACTCGCACCACAGATCCCCAGACCTCATAACGAGCTGCTATTTTGGTTCGTTTTTCCACAGTCAAGAGAGGTGGCATTTCTAAACTGAAACAAATGAAAATTGGTGTTAAATAAAACCTCAAGGAGTGCTCTATTTAACAAATGTAGTTCTAACTAACCAAATTGGTTCATAAATAAAGAAATTATAACAGTATAAAAATAGAGAGTGACTTATCAGACACTCTATATAATTCCATTAAACTTATGTGATTATATCAAATTCTCAATATTATGTGAAGAAACAAATTCTCTATTCACACGTTCTTGTACAAGAAAATTTCTTCAAATAGTGTATCGTGGAAGTACTAAATTGAGTCAAACGTAAAACATTTTGAATTAAGCTAAGCAGTGGGCTACATCAATCATAAGAATATAATAAGCCTATTGAAATAATTAAAATCAACGCATTAATAAAATCAACTATGCATTAATTGAGCAGAGCATTTGATGAACTTCATTAAATGAATTTGTTACATGAAATTCATTCATTTTTCATGAAATCAGGTTTCCAAATACAGAATCACTTTGTATTATATATTGAGCTGGAGTGCTTTCTAGTACATTTTTTATAATTCTGATTTAATTTTTAATGTGAACGTTTTTGAAGATTCATTGTTTTTGTATTGTTTTACAGAAAAGTCTACCACTACTTCGACAATCAATGGTGACGAATGAACTGGTAATAGAAGGAATTCGGCCGCCTCCTCGCAATGTAGTATTCTCAATAGCATCGACAACACCAACCATCGTTCAACCACAACAAGTTCAGGTAATTCATTCATTAATTTAATAATACAATCACAAATCATATAGTTTTGACTGTGGGAGAACAACGGACATAGTCCAAAACTGCTCTTCTCACAAATTTCACTATTAGTAAAATTTTCCAAAAGAGGTTAGTATTTATTACTCTTATAAGAAATTTAAGTAAAATTTTCTGTCCGATAGATTATTATTACAAGAAGAAGATCATTTAGACTTCATTATTTTTAATCACAGAGTTTTCTTGACAATATTTATCTAATGTAAATAAGCCTTCTCCGAACTTCATCGTTATTTGGAAGTATCGTTGAATCTCTGAAAGTGGATTCTTCCTTGTACAAAACACATACGAAACACAGCACTAAAATTGCTGAGTTTATTGGAATTGAAATCAAATTTGCCATTATAAAATCTTATTAAAGCTTTATAAATTTTATGACAGCTTTTTAAATTGTTTTATCATCAAAGTAAATTATTTTTCATTTCATTCAATACTGTTTTTATAATTGTTAAGCTTCAGAACTTTATTAATTATTTATGCGTTTAGAAAAACTGGAAATGTGTTTTTATTTTATAATTGAGACGTTATCTAATCATATCAGTTTTAGATATAGTCTATCTTACAACGTTTATAGATCGGGTTTTTTATCTTCAGTATTATTAAAATTCAATCTTTTTTCAAGTCGAAACTTATTTTTTCATAAATTTTAAATTTCCAGCCTTATCTTGCTTTTATCTGTCTTTGGAAGGGATTGGTTTTGTCCAGTTTAAAGTTGTATGTGGAAGTTTTTCTTGTTTGATATTATTCATTTTACTCGGGAATTGGTTCTTGATTCAACTTCTAGTATTATTTGAAGTATTCATTTTTAACAAAGCTTTTTCGCTAGCTGTCGATTTAATAGAAAAATCATTTTGTTTTTATCGTCAAAATTTTATCGTCAATTTTTTATAGTAGGGTATTGTTTTAGACTCAGAAAATGGGGTATAGGCTGAGAAGAAGTGCTAGGAACAAGGTACGTTGATTTAACGTCTTATATACATACGTTGTGGCAATTAGTAAGATGCCTTCAATTTAAAATACATCTTGATAGTTGATTATTTGATTCCATGGATTTGCTTTTTTACTTAGCTTTCTGTGAGCTTTTTTCCTTCATATTAAAAATGAATCAAATTTTTATGAATTAAATGAATCAATATTTATTTGATCGATTCAAACAAAACTCAGTATAGACCTACAAATGGAATTATTTGGAAAAAAATCATTACATTATGTCCTGTTCCCGTAACTCACTTCACTTTCTCACCAGAGATGAAAAAATATAATATTAAGATTAAGGTTTAATAATGTTCCGTACAATAAACGAAGGTATTAGACATAGAATGTATTATTTTCTAACTACCTTGTATAAAACCAAAAGTGAATGCTTGGCTTGCCCATTATAATTAATATCGGGGCACCGAGCTTTGCTCGTTATTTATTTATCAACTTTTGATAAACCGAACACAATTATTTAAAATTATTGGGGAAGGACTAACAGGCACAGCCCAAAACTGTTTCTTCCCCGAATTTTGATTTATACACTATAAATAGTCCAGAAAGTAGGTTATGTTCAAAACACTTGAATTCAGGTTCAATTTTCTGTTCAAACATTTGAAAACAAAAAAATTCTAATTTAGGTTATTTACAAACCAAATTGAATTACAAAATAACACTCACTAATTACTTAAAATTGTCAAATAATGATCAACTTTGAAAATTATGATATACTCTAGTTTAGGAGGATTATCATGTCATGTCAACAAATCAGATTATGTTGATCAAGTCGATTAAATTGTCTAGCTAGATAAAATTTCTCGCTGATTGATTATGATTACACAGCTGGAAATAATTTTGTCTCTCTCCCACACAGGCACACGCATTTTCTGTTATCGAGAGACGACAAAATTATCATCTGTTTTCCAAGGATGAACTATCCTTTTCATGTCCTTCAGCGAGTTTTCCCAAGGATGAAACCTAGTACAATAGAATCTTTAGATCATAAAACCTACTATATTCCAAATTTCGTGAAAATCGTTAGAGCCGTTTTCGAGATCCGTTAAACATAAATAACCAGATAAATATATAAATACAGAAATTGCTCGCTTAATATAATAGGATAGATAAAACTGGTGAGAGAGAAGAATATCGTAGCCTTGATCTATCGTAGCCTTGTCTCAGGTTGGTGACATTGCGACCCAGCCGTGCAAACGAAAACATTTCATCCGCAGTCGACAGCTAATTTTCAATTTTCAGCCATCTTGAATTGAGCCCGACCCTGTCGCGGTTGACATAGGATAAGCTCCCATAAACGAAAACCTTTAGATCCACAATATTAATTTCCACATCTCAGCTGAGAAAAAAGCAAAAATGCTAGAAATCTGTTATCATTATCATATTGTTGTCTGCTATCTGGTAAATTAAAGTAGAAGGTTATGATTATCTGTAAATATCTATCCAGTTATCACTACATTTAAATTTTAAAATTACATTTTAAATACATTGAATTGAAATTTTTTATGCAGAATCAGGACCTCCTAAATAGTATTTAGGAGGTCCTGGCAGAATCCACTTGCTTAATTCTCAGAAGTTTACTATTTGCACAAATACTCCACTTTGACGATTTTGAAATCGCGTCACCTGTGCTCACAGCGAATACCATAATTATTATTCATTTATCTGACTGGATTAAAAATTCTACTAACAGCTGATTTAAATAATTCTACTTTCATTTCAACTGTCTGATCTCATAGTATGGAGAATTTTAACTTAAAGTCCCTCCATCTCTTGAATGTAAAATATATTGATATGGTGAGTTACTCAAATACTAGATTGTACTTAGACTCTGTATCCTATTCTACCAGGATGTTGACCTTTGAATTACTTGAATTATTTCTGATGATTTGAATTTGTTCTAATAAAACATCATAACCTATATTGTCTTCATTCATGTTTATTCAGGTAAACTCAACTACTTTTCTTTCACTTTAATTTATATTCATAATAAAAATTATGTTTCAAGTTCTGTTTTGTTCTGTGAAGTTTTGAAACTATTTTTTAAATTTCCATTTCTGCATTTTTTAATATTAATTTTTGGCTACTTTTCTGGTTTTTTAAAGTGTGTAGTTTTATATCAACCTCAATATCTTTTGTGGGTCTTATAATTATTCTCGGAAAAGAATAGCAAAGAAGGAAGTCAAAATTCACTCTGGTTTGTAGAGCCATGAATAATAATGGTAATGTTGACTTATCATCTCTCTCTCTTTCATGTGGAAACCATATAAAATTTGTGAGTTCGTCAAACAAATAAACATTAAAAAAACAATAAATAAGTAGCCTACTCTGTATGTGACCATTGAATGTTGTTTCAAAAATTATGTTCTTTTTGTCATTTATTTGTAATATAATGTGTTATAAATTTATTATGAATGGATTATTATGATAAATTGATTATTTTATGTTTGTGATTGCAGACAAGTCAATCGACGGTAGCAATGACGACGAGCGTTCGACCACAAGTACAAATGAACACAACACCACAGATGAGGGTGATCACTCACCCGAACACCACCCCTGTCTCCACCCCCACTCGACCAACTCAGCAGATCCAGCATCGCATCGTTACTGTAAGTAGGCCTACCTATTCACTTTCAAGTAAATCCAACTATTTTGTAAATAGACAAGAAACTGAGCATAGGATGTTAGCGAATTTGCAATGCTGTTTCTAATAATTGTCAGCACTCCTTGAAATTAATACATCATTGAACAACTAGATAAACTTTTAGAAGCTTTTACTACTAGCTGCTACTTATCATCATAATAATAAAATAGGATTTGTTCATATCAGTTATATCATACATCATAATAATGTACATAATATTCATGTCATATCAATCAATCAATCAAGAATCTTCTTTATTCCACAAAAATGATAAGTAAAATGAAATATAAAATACAAATAATTAAGTACTTAAATTAGGGTTTCATAATTATTATACATGGTTAGGGTTATCAATATCATACTCGCATTTCACTATCCAACCATCGTCCAATCCATCCAACGTATGGTTATCTTGAAATTTGGTTCTTGGCTCTTTCAATGATTTATAGTCTGACAAATTATCATCAAATTTGTTTTTGTATTATTCGTAGCAATTTTTCTAAAAAGAAACAAAACAAAAATTAAAAAATGCTTTAAAAAGGGTATTTTTTAGTAGTACCTAGGATCATTCTTTATGAGTATCGTATAGAAAACCTTGTTGAACGGTCTAAGGACTAATCAAAGTCCAACGACTTGGAATAATTCACATACATCTGTCGATTGCTTTGATCTAGACAACTTTTTGATAATGTGTTCGATGAAACTGTAATAAGTGAGTAAGCTATAGTAAGTGAACTTTTTATCGTAACTTTTTTTGTGCCCTTAGGGGGTGACGCTGTTTTAATAAAAAACAACATTATTAAATTTATTCGACGCAGTGATTCAGTTAATGAAGTCGGAATTGAATTTTAATGATGTCTGAAGCTCCAATTTTTTCATTCTTGAAATTTTTGAATTTTCATGAACTCTAATTAATAGATCATTGTTTTGTTTTTTTCCATGCCCTCAGAAGTACCTACAGGTAATCACCTTTCATTTAAAGTTTTTGAACGTGCAGTCCGTGTCATTCATGGCTTGTTTAGGTCGCTTGCTTAGTCTTCATTCTTCGTTTCCAACTCCTTTCAGTCTTCTAAGCCTATCGTTTCATATCCTCCTTCCTCTTATATATGTTTTCATTTCCTCACTCATTTGTTTTCTTCTGCACTTTTTGTTCATTTCTCTCAGCACTATTTTTCTCTCTTTTTCCAGTCGTTTATTCCGCCTACATACTTGGATCTATTTTTTCTATGTTCTCCTTTTTCAGTTGACGTTATTTTCTGTATTTTAGTCGCATGCTTATTTTAGAGAAAATCATTGTTGTTTTGGGCTATATGTTTTTGAAGCAATTTGTTATTTCGATATACTGCGAATATAATCTTCTCTTAAGATTAATCTGTATGCAGTCGGGTTCAGATGTAATAATAATATTGATGCGTTTCTGTTCATAGCGTGGTTATAGGCATGACCACAAGTGAACAAGTCAAGAACAATAAAAAAGAACTGTCATAAGACAGGTCAAGAACAAAGGTTACTATTCAAAACACACAAAGCATGCAACGAGACATACCAAGCAGCAAGCAGAAGAAGCAGCAATACTAATACAAGAAGTATCTACTCACAGCCTGAGAATTACAATTATAGAGAATAAAGCCTAGTTTATACGATGCCAATTGGTGAGACAATTGTCATAAGGCATGAAATTATTGTCTTCGTATAAACACTTTGTCTTGCCAACTGTCCCGAAATTCAACTGTCTCCGGGAATAGACTATGGACAGTCAATTGGGCTCAGCGAGCCCCCCACCACTCGGGACCTCAGTTGTCGTGACAATTGGCTAAGTGTGAACGGTGTAGGCCAGTAGCGTTGTCTTGGTTTCGCCAGTTCAGCTGTTTAGTCACAACAGATGACGAGAACTACTACCTCCGTAAACAAAGCATAGTGCATTCGTGTGACGTCAGCACAGGTAGGGCTCGTACACCAATAAAAATTTGTTGATTTCAGCTGATCTATATCAGCTAATGTTTTTATTTGTGTAAGAGCCCTACCTGTGCTGACGTCACACGAATGCACTACGGCTTTGTTTACGGAGGTAGTGCGAGAACTCGGATATGTTTAGCTATCAACTGACGTGCCAATAGTTGGCCGCGTCTCGTTTAACTGGCCTGGCCTCCGACAATCCGCAACCACGTGATGACAATTATTGTCCAAAGACAACTGTCTCGCTAATTGACATGGTATAAACACTTGAAGGAAAGCCCTCAGCCTCCTCTTCAAAACCGTAGTACTGTCAAATTTTACGAAGTATCATAATTTGTTGATAAATACAAAACTAAACAAAAATTGCCGTAAACAAAAACTACACAAATTGCCGTAAACTTTTTTACCATGATAGAATTCCTTGAATTTTTTATTTATGTCGACAAAAACTACACAAATTGCCGTAAACTTTTTTACCATGATAGAATTCCTTGAATTTTTTATTTATGGCAACAATTCCATCAATTCACATAGTTTAAAAAAAACTCGACATGTAGAGACATGTATCTAGTAGTATTTACTTAGTATGTAGAACTTTAAATTTTATCTATTGCGTTAAATCCAGCGAGGAAAATGTTGAAGCATGGAATTAGTTGTCAACTTCCAGTTGATTATTGTAGATTGAATAATCAGTAAATATTATTAGTGTTCAATGTGTTTGTGGCCCGTTAATGTGTTTTAATTTACTGTGTTTATGTTTTTGGTGGAATATTATTGGTTTACCCAGTAGTTTTGTCGGTGATGGTCAATAGTTTTTCAATTTTCCAAATTTTGGTAAGCATGCCTTTAAATCTTGGCAATGCTGCGTGAAACCAACCGGGATTTCAACTACATAGTATTTGATCAGTTATTGGAATAGCTTTCAATAATTCAATATATATACTACTTTTAATACTAAGAAATACTCTGAGGAGACTTCTGCACCCGATATAGAGAAAATAGATGAACAAAATTCAATGAATGCTACTATCCAAAAGTATTCGCATAGGCCTAATATTGAACAAAACTAAATGAATGCTTTTATGCAAAAATATTCGCCTAGGCTTAATATTCTTGTGTAGCAGTGTCTTCAAACTAATTTTGTCAAATTACTGTTAATCTAGAATTTTAAAAGTGTTTCTACATTATTGATCCATTCATACAGTATTATAAATGATATTTATTCATAAATCTATTAGCCTAAGAGCTTCAAAGTTGAAAACGCCGATTAAAATTCCGATTTATTTATGGACTTGGTGGTGCGTTATTTGTTTGTCCACCAGCTTTTCTTTTCTTTCTTTTTTTAATGTAGCTTTTCTTTCTTCGCTCCATCTTGTTTTGACCCTTGAAGCGTTTGCCTCTGGAATAACTTTCAATTTATCAATCAAGGTCCACACTGATTGGGCAATTTTTTTCAATTCAATTTTATTTTTTTTCTATTTTTCATGTCAATAATTTTATTTATTCAATTCAATTTAAAATTTTATCATAAGTTTGAAGAAACAGTTTGCCAGTTGTCGCTATGGGAGCGTAAGTCGAACGTCCAAACATTGTAATTATTCCTCCCTTGAGTCTTTTAATAAATATGCTTGTCATACATTATTCCCCCAGTGTGGATGAGGCTTTAATTTTCTCTCAAAAATTCTCATTACTTGGAATTACATAATGTGACATGTTTGCTAGAAATACTATACTTTTTAACGTTTACAATAATTGCTTTATACTTGCAATATTGCTATTCCAATAATTGCAATAATTGAATGAAAAAGACTAAGTAGTTGTCAAAAAACCACTGATTTATAAAAAGACCGGTTTCGGTTATTACACCATTGTCAATCTCTGATAACCGAAACCGGTCTTTTTATAAATCAGTGGTTTTTTGACAACTTCTTAGTCTTTTTCATTCAATATGAATAATTACCACAATATCAACTTCTCAACTACACAAAAAAATTGCAATAATAGCTTATTGAGAGGAATGAATTATTAATTCCCGCTCAATAAGTTATTTGACCTACTTAAATAACAAGTTTATGTCTCTGGAATAACTTCCCGTATCTCATAATTTGTAAACTACATAATTTTCAACATCCATTCTCCTTATTATCACATTAGGCTACATAGTACTAGTTTCATTTAACTTATTACTTATTCATTCATCATTACTGCATATATTCATTATTTGTATTCAAATCATTATTCTCATCTATTGTTATTATTATTTATAATATTTACCCACTCATTTCTCGTAATTGTATGATTAAATAATTAATTTTTGTGTGTATTTGTGTAGCCAATGCGGGTTCCGTCGCCGGTCACGACAAAGGTGATGAACGCCGTGTCGACGGGGGGCGTGAGGGGGGTGGGCACGAGTGTGGGGATAGGGGTGGGGACCGGGGGGCCGACAACACCTCAAGTGGTGCGTGTGCAGACGACACCCGTACGCGCAAACGCACCCACAACCACCACCATCATCAAGACGCCGAGCGTCGCTGCAGCGCTGCATCTCAAACAGCAGCAGCAGCAGAGTCATGCGGCTGCTTTGCTCGGTCAGTCTTAATGAAAAATTAATTCAATTTTACTTTACTTTATACTGTATTAATTATTATTCCAATATAACCCTATTGATTTTTATTATAGTCTGATGTGGGAGCCGGATCTTGGAGCAACAATACAGATTCATTGTAGCTACCTAACATCTTTATCATAGACTGAACTGAATAATCACAATATCTGACTAAGGGCCAAGCCACACAAAGCGTTTCTTCAGGCGTTTTCAGACGGTTTGGTAGTAACCACTAGAGATTGTTACTGCTCAAGGAGCAGTACCATTTTACTGCAGTATCATATTTCTTTCTCGAGGAGCCTCGATCTCTTGCTGAGCTTCGAGTGGCTTGGCACTTGGTTTCCATGAAATTATTGTGAACTGATATGTACAACTTCAGCAATTGACATTGGATATGAGTCAGGAAGTTCTCCGATTGGCTGATAGTCAGCTGATTCCCAAACGCCATCCCTATCAATCAATCGGAGAGCCTTCTGCCCTGCCGACTCGTCTGAAAAAATGCTTCGACTGGCTTGGCCCTTGGTTTCCTTGGTAATCCTCATCCATATAATCAATCTAATATTATTTTTTCAATTCAATTTATTTATTTATTTCACACACTCAGATTCAAGTTTGTTACAAATTAACAAAAAAAAACATGCAAACATCACCAACAATACTATACATGGTTATCCATGTACTAGGAAAACCTTCAATTCTTGAAAAGGTGAAATAGGTATCAGGAAAAGTAAATAGACGGTAGATATCAAAGGATGGGATGGGGGAAGAAAAATAAGGAAAAGGATAAAAAAAGGTTGGACCAGGTGGTGAAAAAAAGATTTGCAGGACTAGATGAATTACAAAGGAATGCAACATAAGCAAGCACACAAGTCAGAAGAGTAAACTTTGTGAAAAACATCTCATAGATAGAAGTTATTGGATTTGATCCAGGTGTTAATATGCTGTTTTAGTTTTTTAGTTATGTTTGTACATATACTGTTCCGGGATTTTATTAATCATTTTACTGCTTATATATATAAAGTTGTCTTCTGATGGTTTCTATGTCTGTATTGTAAGTTGAATATTTATAATATTCAATAATAAATTTTATTACACTCAAAATATATAATTGTCTAATTGTGAGAACATTGAGTTCTTGATAAATCAAACTGGTTGGGAAAAGTCTAGGTTTATTTAGAATAGTTTTGATGATTAATGTTTACTTTCATTGCCCTATTACCATAGGTAAGGAAAGTATCGCTTTCCGAAAAAATTAAGATACCCCAATTTCTAAATTGCTATACGTTTCAAGGTCCCCTGAGTCCAAAAAAGTGGTTTTTGGATATTGGTCTGTATGTGTATGTGTGTGTGTGTTTGTGTGTGTATGAGCGTCTGTGTACACGATATCTCATCTCCCAATTAACGGAATGACTTGAAATTTGGAACGTAAGGTCCTTACAATATAAGGATCAGACACGAACAATTTCGATCAAATGCGATTCAAGATAGCGGCTAAAATGGCGAAAATGTTGTCAAAAACAGGGTTTTTCGCAATTTTCTCGAAAATGGTTCCATCGATTTTGATCAAATTCATACCTAAAATAGTCATTGATAAGCTATATCAACTCACATAAGTCCCATATCTGTAAAAATTTCAGGAGCTCCGCCCCATCTACGCAAAGTATGATTTTAGATTCTCAATTATCAGGCTTCAGATACAATTTAAACAAAAAATTTCGAGTGGAAAAGATTGAGCATGAGAAACTCTACAATTAATGTTCAGTAACATTTTCACCTAAAATTAAAAATTAGCTCGAAATTCGAGAAAATGTGATTATCCAATTGCCAACTGTTGATTCTATTAAATGATTCGCTATGAAGAGATAGCAGACCTCGTGTGTCTCCAGCGTTATTGCCCTGTCACCAGCTGGCTCAAATCTTTGAATAGTAGACTTGAGATGCGCGGGAACACTAGCGTCAGGTGATCAATTTTCATAACCGCAATGAAAGTTGTGTGAGTGCGCCACACCAGATTTTTTGACATACGAAAAGTTCTTCCAAATGAGAATTTTAACAGCCTCCCCCCCCCAAACGATTATCACATATTGAATTATAGATTGAACCAGAGCATAGTATACATACCATTTTCAGCTGACTTTTTTCGCTTCATAGAATTTGAAGGGAAGGTATCTTATTCTGTTGCAGATAAATTTTATGTGGGTGTACCATTTCAAATGTTCATCAATGAGAACACCTTGATATTTAGTGCTACTGACTTATTTTATATCAGGACAATTACAGTTGATTGAGTTTTGATTGCAGTTTATGTGGAGTTTCAAATTTAAATTTTCTTCTGGTTTACCAGATCTGTTTAATGCGAAAGTTATGTAAATTGGTTTTATCAACATTCAAGCTCAGTGTAAGCTCAGTGTAATATTTACACATTCAACCAGATTTTTTCAATAAGCATTTTGTTGTTGCAGCGGCAAAGGCGGCGGCAGCAGCGGGGGGCAGCATAGGGGTGGGGGTGGGAACGGGGGGACTGGCCGCCTCTCGGTTAACGACGACATCGATTGTGACGTCAGCCGCCTCCAAGGCTCCCTCCTTCCTCCTCAAGGCGGTCACCGCCTCCGCCGCCGCCAAAGACAAGGAGAAAAAATCGTTCGCCTCGGCCGGGGGCGGGGGAGGCGGTGGATACACGTGAGTACTCACTCCAATTATGTCTAAATCTGTGCTTTTTGATGATTTTAGAATGAGAAGCTGTAAATTTACGATCAACTCATGACTTTTAGTTTCATACATTAGAAATTTACTAACAAAAGCTTTCATTGAAACTAAATAATAATCTAATTTATAATATTGGCGTTGCAAGTAAAACAAAGTTTGTAGTTGGGTAAGGAAGGGGGCTTTTACTTTGTTGTCAACTTCAATTAATCGTAAGTCACTAATTTTGGAATATTTTATATAGGAATCAGTTCAACTCAGTATATGGAGTGTTTTGAAATAGACCGATAAACTTCATGAGGTGTCTCCTTAATATCTAAATTAAGAAGTTCCAGTAAACATGGGTCCTAAAATTCTTCTATTACCGAGATAATAGTAGAAATTTTTTTTCAAATTTTCAATTTTATAATTTTTTGGTGGCCTTATGAGGGGACTTGAGTGATCAATTCTTATCTAGAATTAGCTGATGCTCCAAATTAACCAGTTAGAAGCTTGATGATTATTGGGAGAGTGGGCAAAAAATGCTAAAAAAAAAACAATTTTTCAATTTCAAAGGGATAAAAATAAGATACCTTATGGTTGACTGGTATTTTGAATAATATATATAATATTGTAGGGAATCTGAATCTGTTGAAAAAATATTTTTACTAGTTTTACTTTTTAATTGACGTGTCGTAAGTAAACGCATCGAATGTGAGGACCCTTCATCTTTTTTTGTCCTTTGAGATTCGTGATATGTTCCGTCTTCATTATGTTTTTGTATACTGAACGACAATTGACGATTATCTTATCAATTTATTAACTTTTGTTTTTATTCAATTGAATTAGTATTTAGGCAGGGGTGATATTTGTATTTGATTGATTGTGTCTATGTGTGATTGATTGTGTATTTGTAACAAATTGATTGTGGCAGGAGTGCAGCGATACTTATATTAAATTGACTATATATTCGTGGCAGGGGTGACATTGGTATTTGATTATTAGTGTGTTTGTGACAGGAGTGATATTCGCATCAAATTTTGATTGTATGTTTGTGGCATTGATGTGACAGGGGTGATGACGACATCAATGACGTGGCGGCGATGGGAGGTGTGAACCTGGCCGAGGAGACGCAGAGGATATTGGGCTCCACCGAACTCATTGGCACCCAAATCAGATCCTGTAAAGACGACCTCTACCTGCACGCTTCACCTCTTATGCACAAAATTTGTCAAATAGGTATGTACGAGTATGCCCATTCATATATTTCTGTTGGTGGTTAGAGAAATGAATGTAAGGAGCTGGTTATAGTGAGGTCCACGCTATAATACGTTATGTACGCCATTTTGGCTGTATAACGTTGTGAATATTTTTAGTGAATGCATAAATGAATAATGGCAGTGAAGAAAGTTGGAACAGTGTTGTTGATTCTCTGCCATGCTACTGCCTTCTATGGAGGATAGCTGATACCAGTATATCTTATGTGATATTAACTGTTCATTCTGGTTTGAATTCGTCAAAGTATAACAAAGTCAACGTATATCTAGCATTGCGAATCTAGAAAAGGATAGCGATATCTGCTTTGATAAACAAGGATAGCAACACTAATGTTAATCAAATACTGACATTATAACGTGAAGCTCACTATAGAGTAATCAGTGTCAATGAAGGGAGCAGGTTAGAGGGATGACCAAAGAGGGTCCCTACATTCACTTGAAATGCCCCCTATGGGTTGGGGGAGCTTTGAGTCGAACATCGTAAAGAAGAATGTGTTGAAAACCAGAATTCACCCACAGTATCCCTGCTTGTCGTAGGAGGCCACTAGAAGGGACCCCAAGGCAACTCCAGAAGTTGCCTTGCCTTCAAACCCACGGGATCTGCCCCATCAGGGCAGTTTCGGAGGGGCAAAAGAAAAACCCAAGAGACCAGAGATGGGTGAAACTCCAGACACAAATGCGGGTCAAGAGGCTGAGTCGTGGGTGACCAGGTGCCCTAGAGGCAACTTAGCGACCCCTCCTTCAGCGGAAGGAGCCAGGAGCTCCTCCTGCAAAAAGGCTTGGAGTGGAACTCACGTAGGTCACGAGTTTTGGGTGGAGAGACCAACCTCACCACTGCTCAATGAAGGGCGGCCATTTAGGCAAAAATTCTTGGAAGAGGTGAGACTTCTGACCCTGCGAAGTTTCGGAGGGGCAAAAAAAAAACCCCAAGAGACCAGAGATGAGTGAAACTCCAGACACAAATGTGGATCATGAGGCTGGGTCAAGGGTGGCCGGGCGCCCTAGAGGCAACTTGGCCACCCCTTCCTCAGCGGAAGGACCTTCAAAGGAGAACTCACGTAGATCACGAGGAGAGGACCAATCAGTCTGAAGAGACTGCCAAGCATATCACACTGGATTGCGACAAGCAACCAGTGATGAATGGGATGTTAGTATAGGGAAAAACTCCTGGCTCTTGTAAAGAACGCAGGTTATGGTTTGCCTAACTAAAATACTACTTGGGAACACAATAAGCTCCGGTTGACGTGTGGGGTTCTTTTGAACCTTTGGATCCTTGAATCCGTCCCTTCAAAAACAGAAAACAATAATTCACTTGAAATTCTAAATTATCTGCCTGTAAGGAAAATAACCCTATGACGACCAAGTAATAGGTGGCAATGATAAATCTTCATTTTTATTTCAGGATCTATAATAATATATGAAGCTGTTTGTGTGTCAAAACTGAACAATGCGTAACCCTTGTTTGAAAAAAGAAAAATTGATACTGTACCTTCAAAGTCAGTTAAGTTAATCAATAAATTCAATCGATCGCTTTCATTATTTTACCCTTGTCTCAGGAATGGTGTGTTTTATCTCCATATTAAGGCGAATCAAGTAATCGAAAATTATGTTCATTCCACAGATTATTTTTATTTCAAACACAGAACTTGGAGTTTGATTTTTACGTGAATTAAAATCATCCGTGGAGTTTCCAGACATCTTTGTTCACCTATCACTTCGTATTCTACTTGAACAAACTATAGAATTTCAATTTTATTATTTAGGGTGATCGAAAAGTCTTTCAACCCGTATTATTTTTAGTTACGTAATCTTCGGTTGGGTTGAGCGAATTTTCGTCTATATTAATCACTCTGCTATGTTATCAAATCTGTGGCATTTATTATAATTTTATTGCAAATTTTTATAAATATTTTGTTGATTTTCAGCTTCTCGACATGGCCTTGATGACCCTACCTCGGACGTGGCGTCCCTAGTATCGCATGCGACACAGGAGAGGCTAAAAACACTTGTAGAAAAACTGGCTGTGATAGCTGAACATAGGATAGACTTCAATAAGGTCAGTCACAGCACTTTCATTTTCATTATAAGTTCAGTAGTTACAAAACATTCAGCACAATTATTCATTTTACTATTCATGTAAGACCAGTTTAATTGAATCTCATCATTGTCCACTATATTTATTTGTCATACTTGCTCTACATAACCTATTTTCCAAGCATCAATAATGCAGTTGGTGAATAGATGTTGTGGAATTTAAATCATGACGATCTAGAAGCCTGTTGAAAGCCATTACGTAATTGAATTGGTCACTGACCTCTACCGCGGAAGGATCTTTTTGAAAGAGGGAAATATTTTAATCCTATTTAAATACTCTCTTGAGAGAGGGAATTCTACGACCTGACAATAAGACATTTTTCACTTCTTAAGTGGTTGAAGTGTGACTGCATGAGATAAGCATAACCATTTGTATACCAGACAGTAGATTGCCAAGTGTATTTAGTTAAGTAAACGTAATTGAACTTGATTCAAAGGCAATTTACTATATTGAGATTCACTTTATAATAAAGTCCTGATAAACATTGGTTTGTATTGTTCTATCACCGCACTGTTGCCAAATCATTTGTTGAGTAAAATGAATTACCAACATTTTTAGGAGGAAGTTTGTTTTTCGGTCGTTGAATAAATTTTTTCATAAGTGAATATTTTCTATTTTAAAAATAAGTGTGTGATATAAATTATTATAATTTTGGTACCTATTTGAAACATTTGAAAAAAATTGTTTATATATAAATATTTTTGGACTGAAAATTTTGTGAGAGTGTTAACATAGAAGATATAACCCTTTTTCTGACTTTTTAATGTTATCTCTATTGGGGAGAGAAATTTAGGAAGTTATCCTCCCGATCTGTGCTTTTTTTTGTAAAAGACTTTCAATGTCAAATGTTTTGTGGTTGGGTGTACAGGCGGATAGCCAGTACGAGGTGACACAGGACGTGCGCGGGCAGCTGAAGTTGCTGGAGGAGTTGGACAAGGCGGAGCGAAAACGGCACGAGGAGCAGGAGAGGGAGTTGCTGCTCAGGGCGGCCAAAAGTCGCAGCAAGACAGAGGACCCCGAGCAGGCCAAGCTCAAGGCCAAAGCCAAAGAGGTACCAAAACAACTATATAACTACTAGTTACAAAATTACTGTCTTTGTACACTGCAAATGACTTGTATCTGGTTCTGCCAGAATAAAATAATCTTGTGAGTATTGCTGTGAACTCACATTCAAAAGTGATAACATTTTCAACTAGATCACATACTTCTAAAATTTGTTGAGTGTTTTTATGAATTGAATTGAATTGACCAATTGTTGCTATAATTTCTAATATCGGGGCACCGAGCTTCGCTCGTTATTTTTATTTATTGATAAGCAGATCACAATTCTTTAAAAAATGATCGTGTTTATATTTTACTGCTGGCTATACCTCAGCTTATGAATTTCGGGGATGAGATATTTTGATTTTTCACAAACCGAGTGCGTCTCACTCTCTTTTCTATTATACACAGACGAAGAAAGTCTCAGCTGTTTTTCCAAGGATGAATTATCCTTTTAATGTCGTTCAGCGAGTTTTCCCAGGGATGAGACCTAATGCAATCGAATTTTTATATCATAAACCTACTATGATCCAAATTTCGTGAAAATCGTTAGAGCCGTTCTCGAGATCCGTTGGACATAAATAACCTTAAATAAATATAAATATAAAAAAATAAATATATATAACCAAATATAAAAATATATACAGAAATTGCTCGCTTAATATAATAGGATTTTATTTATGTAGTCTACAAAGCGTTTATGTTACCTTTAGTATTTGTATGACATACAATAATTTATTACTCTTATATAGTAAAATATATACGACCTTTTTTCGTTAGGGCTACTGTTAAATAGAAAGAACAAAATTTAAGTACCCTTCTTTCAAATTTAAACAATTTTTAAAAAGGGTACTCAGATCCTTATTTCTTTTAACTTATAGATGCCTTGAACGGAATCAACTTGAAACTTGATTGAAATGATCTTTCATTGCTAAATCATGTGTTTCTTAACAAATTTGCAATATTTAATTTCTTCAAGCAATAATTTGTTATGATTTTAGATGCAACGAGCCGAAATGGAAGAGTTGCGACAAAGAGAAGCGAACCTTACGGCGCTGCAGGCTATCGGCTCTCGAAAGAAACCAAAGCTCGAGTCATCAGATATGCTGGCGAGTAGTGGGCAGGTAAGTCACAATATTACAAACATTCTACACAATCATCACGATAGATATTACGAAACTGTGAAACTTGATTCACAGAGAATATCCTGTGAACCTCACTATCAAGGTGTTTTTCGGGGCGAAAATCTGATAAGCTACGGAATATTTTTATTGTAATGTTCTAGACCCTATCCATGTTTGTGTACCGTGCGATCTCTATTGTCTATTTTATAAAGCTGTATTGAAGTATGATGGTACACTGCAATTTGACATGAATTACAAAAGTCGCTTACTTGAACATTCTATTACAATACGAGTAGATCAGTGTATCAGTGTCAAATTGAAAATGAGTATTATCTCTGAACATTACCGGACTAGTTGGATTTGAGAACTTGACTAAATCGACCTTGGAATTGAATTCTTTGAATTCTTATGGATTGGATTTCCAATTTTGGCTCTTACCTCAGTAGTTTAAATGAAAAAGTAACAAAAATATAAATCTAGAAATTCATGCTATTCATTTTTTGGCAGGTGAGGAAATTGTTGCATGGAAAATATTTTTACATGCTGTGTTTTGCATGTACTTGCAATAATTTGTGTGCGTTTTTTATATTTTGATATGAGCTTAACATATTCTGTTTATTAGTGTCTGTAATATTGTATCAATTTAGTTTCAGCAAATTTTATTCCTACTTTTTGTGTAAATTAAATTTATCAATTTCCTCTGTAATACTTGGACAAAAGTATTACCTCAGTTTTTATAGTATTACAGTATCTCCTAATAAGGTATCTGAATTTAAGGGTGGTTGTACTACCAATACAGAACTACATGTTTTAATACTACATGTACTACCGATACGGAAAACATTTAAAAATTGAACAGATTCTTATAAGATCATATTATCTGAAAAAATTCTCCCAAGGTTGTGTTAATCTCTAAATAATACAGAACACAATTCAAAAGCATCATCCAAGCTTTCATTGCAAAAAAAAAAAACATTTGAATTGCTTGTTATAGCAGTCTGTCAACAATGTGGTGATAGAACTGTAACGATTCATTTTTATTTACTATTAGTTTCTTATATTCTTCTATTAATTTTCATAATTTTGAAGTCTATATTTGATGATGTTCTTCATTTTTTACTTTTTGTCTCTACACATATTTGGTTTTGCATGGCTTAAGTAATAAACTATAAAAAACTGGAAACATGGTCTCTATTTTATACATTTAGGGACTATTATATTGTCATTGAAGAATTTTATTAAAAATACCATGCTTGAGTCAAGTTGATAGCCTACATTCACTTTGACGCTGTAAAATATGATGTTTCGTAAACTTATTTGTTTATTTCTATTTTTAAATATTATTTACTTGGAATGATTTTTTTTCAAGATATCAATTTTTGCTTGGCCGTGTATTATTTCTATATCCATCTCAAAAAAATTCAATATTTCTATTTTTAAATATTATTAACTTGGAATGATTATTTTTCAAGATATCAATTTTTGCTTGGCCGTGTATTATTTCTATATCTATCTCATTATTTTTTTTATTTCATGACTTTCAATAAATTCTAAAAAACAAAATTAGTAGGCTACACTGTTTTTTGTAAGATGCTTCCTAGAGATTGATTAGCGTTTTGTACTAGAATGAAGTCTGATGGCATGTTTTTTTAGAAAGCTTCATATTTTGCTTGCAGTTTTGCATAATAAACCTGCTAGATGCGTTTTTGGCAAAAAATTGAATTGCTAGATTTTTTTGATCTATCAAATACTCTGAAAAATAATCAGTGGAAGTTATTTGACGTAAGACATCACCCCGTGTAGTTTTTTAAAAGTTCTAAATTTCCCTTTTGAGGAAATGGGCTCGAAATAAGGGATTACAAGTATAAATAATGGATTATCAGTTTAAATAGTTCTAAGTTTTCAATTTGTGTATTTTTATGCATTGAAAAATGTATCTTGATAATAATTAGAATAATATCGAGAGAAGTTAATATTTTTTTCTTTAATGACAACCTTTAATGCTAGAAGGATTTCTCACGTTCTGGAAACATTTTCAGATGGATTGTGGAAACCTTATTAGTTGTCCAACAAATTTCTATGTTCTAACATGACTTTAATCTTTCATATTCCATTCAATTTGTAATTTTAGTTTTTATTGATTTATTTGTGAAACCGTTTTCATTCTCACATGAACCTTCCTTCACTCCTTTCCCTTTCTGTAAATCTGTTTTGCTAACGAGTCTTGGAATTTGTCTACTGAGTTTCTTTACCAGAATTGTAAAAAATCTGAACAAATTGTGCTGTTTCTGGAACTTTTTTTCACGGATCTCTGTTTTCAAATTGAGTTTTGTTAACCATTTAATTTTGCACCATGGAGCCATCATGAGCTTACATTACCTAATTTGTTTAATGCTACTTTGTTATACATCTAACGTACTAGATAAAATCAACAATCTAATCTTGTAGTGAATAATTAAACTACAATTTTTCAATAAAATGTAATGTTTTTTAACTAATGTTTTCTTGTGAATGCTTTGTTATATCACCTTTAAAGCTTGGAAGTTGAGAGTTTGAAAAACCGTTGAAAATTGCTCAAATGTTGGTCAACTCAGAGTTTGTAAAGTTTGCAATATGTTTTCAATAATCGTTCACATATAGACAGAATGTGGTATCTACATATCATCAATCTGAAGAACCTCTTCTCGAAATCTTCACAGTCATCCCCAAACCCTCGTTTTCTCGGTTTTTCTCGATGATGCCTCAGTTAAAAAGTTGTCGATTTTTCCTATTTGAGAAGCAGTTAACTTTAACTCTGCCTTCTAAAGGGTATTTTCATTTTTTTTCAAGCAGTACTGAACTCAAGAAGCTCATGTGCTCTAATAGAAGCAAAACAAACATTTCCTTTGTTCACGTTCCTCTCTTACTTGTCCTATCTCTGTCTCCTCCATTCCTCCATTCCCTGCCTCCTTCCGTAGTTCTGTGAAAAAGATGTGTGGGGGCCCCAGAGCTACAGGTGTGTTGCATTTTATGTTTCAGTCCTCATCCGGTAACTCCACAAATACAAGTAGCAATAGCAGTCGATTCCAAGTAAGTACTGCTGGTTACGGGACTCAATCTGTTTCCTCTATTCTCCAATAATTACTATGGCTCGATAGATGTTACATTTTTCTCATCAATTCGAAGAACTCAATGCTTGACGAATCTGGTATGGGATGATTTTGAATGAAAACTTCACATTCATTTATGATTATCCAAAAATAAATTCTTGATTGGTTTTTTTTTTTGGGGTGGGGGGTAAAATCACACCATTATAGTATTGTATAGTATAGAAAATGTTGACTTGATGGAACCCCTCAAAATTCCATGTGACTGAAAAATAAAAATATTCTCAAATTTAATTGAAGAACAAATGATTGGGAAATCTAGAAAACCACATCAAAGTCGAATCTAGTAAGCACGTATTTTTGTAACATGTTTGAAGAGTGAGTAAAGTTAATTTTTTTTTTGGTTTGATTGAAAAACATGCATTGATCTGAAAATAAAATTTCTTATTTTTGAAGTCAATTATTTGTGTATGGATTTTGATAACTGTTGTCTTCTTTTCTATATAACTTGTTGCTACGCTTTGTTACTGAATGATAATGAAAAGCATTCTTTGGTAGTTCAATGTTTTTAATCGAAAGTTTTCAGATGTGCCAAAATATCTAGTTTGTATGGAAAATGAACTTATTTGATAGTTGATTCCAAAAAGAATATATCGATAGAATCACATCGATGAAAATCCTTTAAATTCAACTTTCAGACTATATAATAATTGAAATTTTATTACTGAACTCGTTTTCAATACTGATAAAATTGAAGATTTTGTATTACCATTTTAATTATTCATTTGATTTAGTTTTTAGACGTGAATACATTGAAACAATGTTATTGTAGTTGAAGTAATCTGCTTCTGCATGAATTAATAGATTATGAATAAATGTAATTCGAATGTCGTGAGCTTGCATGCTTCTGTGCCTAGTAGATTTTTATGTGTGTATCAAGTAACATATGTGATTTATTACTTGAATGGGAGTCAATGAACTTTGCAATCTAGTGTGCTCAACAAGACTCAAAGCTCTTACAAAAATAACAAACTTTATTTGCATTAGTGAGGTTGACAGCCTTCATGTTGATCAACGTCTGTTCAAATTATTTATCATTATTGATCCGCTGCATCAATATATCCATTGCATGAAATAAAACTATGAAGTGAATCAATATCTAGTATTAAGAGCTTGTCTCTTTTGCAAAAAACACACTCTAGATTTCTGTTGCAAGTTTGAGCAGACTCTGCTGTTATAGATTTCTTTTATAAAAATGAGAATCATCTCCGATAGTTCAGCTGCTAATGTTAATTTAAGTATTCTTCTTGAAGAAGCCCTCTTGATTCAGAGTCATTTCGTCGTTCCACACATTTGAAGCGGTAGGCATGCAGTTGTGCCAACTCTGATGTTTCTACTTGAAGCAGTTTATTTGCTGCTACCGTTAGTCACGTTGAAAATGCCTGCTCATCAATTGAAAATCTGTCTATCGACTGCTCAAAATGCTCGTGTATGGCTTAAAATATTTTATTTATATTTTTACAAAGAAATAAATATAAAAGCCAGGTCCACTGTGACAGTTTGAAACTGGATTCGTACACAACAGTAACAGTGAAAATATAATCCCCATACGTTCTAATGGGATTATTCATACTCACTCAGCCGGGCTGAAAGTAAATGTTCCAATTAGAACTCTTGGGAATCATATTTGCTCTGTTCACTGTCACCAAATCCAGCTTGAAGCAGTCGGCGGTGTAAATATTTGAAAATATTTAATATAGCGGTCGGTGAAAATTGAAGAAGTCTACGATGTTGATACGACCCATACTATAGCAGCAGAATTTTTTCCGCTTGTTTACAGGATTTTTTCTTATGGAAAACACTATATGAGCGGAATAGACTAGCCCCATAAGGTTGACCACCTACGACAGGGCAAGAGTGTTGATTATGTGTGAACACATATGTTAGTCATACATGTTGTGTCATCAGCGTAAAGCTGGGGTTTCGTTTAAGCGTAAATGCCGTCGCCGTCCACGACACAGTGAAGATCTCACATTGGGTGGATTTCAATTTGTCTAATAACCTAAAATATTATGTTCAATTATTATGTTTTAATGGGGCAGGTTGAGCTTATACTTTTAAACTAGCCGTCAGGCTCGCTTCGCTCGCCATATCCGTCTAGCCAGGGGGCTCCGCCCCCTGGACCCCCGACTGGATCGTCCACGAATGAGATCAGCAGGCTTGCTTCGCTCGCCTGCATTTTTCATTTCAGCATTTTTATCATATGTTAGGACAATCCAGTCGGGGGTCTAGACTAAACGGATACGGCAAGCGAAGCGAGCCTGACGGCTAGTAATATAATATTCCCAGGATTGAAGTAGCAGTGCCCAATCAATTTTTCCGCGATAAATGCATTTGAATCTTCAACTTGGTGCCAACCTAACAAAGTCAACTCAACTTAATGCCAATCTGACAAAATTATTAATTTAGTTGCCAGTTAACAACTGTTTCGAAGAGTTACTCTATCTAGATTATAGTTCTATAGTAACATATGATATGGAAATTTCAATTATAATTAAAATATTAGGAGAAGAAGAATATACATGCTAAAAGACGAACTTTAAACCCTTAAAAACAACCCTTAGAGTTAAAATATTGCCAAAATATTTCTTAGTGCGCCTCTAAAGGTCCAACTGAACATACCTACCAAATTTGAACGTTTTTGGTCCGGTAGATTTTTAGTTATATGCGAGTGAGTGAGTGAGTGAGTGAGTGAGTGAGTGAGTGAGTCAGTCAGTCAGTGAGTGAGTGCCATTTCGCTTTTATATATATAGATGGCAATATGTTTATATTATTAGAATTGTTTGATTCTTTAATATTAAAGACAAATAATGAAAAGTTATTTGATCAGCTGTTTTAGCACACTTGAAATTTAGACAATATGAATGTCAATAATGCTTGTCGTCGTCGACTGCGGAAATTTACGCACAAACGAAAATGCACCTTAAGACCTTCGAACGAAAAACAACTGATTGACAGCATCAAATTTATCATTTTGCAGCAATTTAAAATAAACAACCAAGAACTATAAATAAACCACTGAAAAATTACAAAGTATAATGATACAAAAATAATTCAACCTGAAATAGAGCAGCAAAGAAAAAAATACTCATTTTATTCGCCAAGAACAAAATACAAAAAATACAAAAAAAAAACAATAAAAAAGTGAAGGTAGCCTGCAAAAACCAAGCTTCAAAAATTTAGTTCGAAGATGTGTGTTCACACATGATGAAAACACTTGTCCTGTCGTTAGTGGCCACCCTTAGAGGCCATGCATTTAGAAAATCCACATAAAAACATACTTAATTATTCTTAAATGCATATTTCATTAATGTATAATACATTTCAAATTCAAATAATGTTTATTCACACAATAAAAAAAAATACAGCAGCAGAGAAATATATGCATAATGAATATTCCCCACAAAGTCTGGGTGTGGGGAATGAGTTCTTTGAACTGCACTATATTAACAATAATAGTTGAAGATTTGCAATGAATAATAAAACAAAAGAATATGTATAAGGTACTGTAGAGTAAAAAAATAAAAAGGCTTCTTTAAATTCCGCGCGTCTATCTCGCTCGTATAGTATGGGCCTAATAGAAAAGTTGTTCCAATATTCATCTATACAATATATCAACTTCAGGAAGAATGCTGATGAATGAAACATTAGTATTAGACACAACATATCTTGTGTCAAGATTATAATGGTCTCTAAGGGTGGCCACTAACGACAGACAAGTGTGTGAACACATGTTGGTCACACATCTTGTGTCGTCAGCGAAAGGCTTCGAACAAAATTTTTTGAGGTTCGGTTTTTGTATCTTCGCTTTTTTGTTGTTAATTTTTATAATCTAATTCTAAACTATTAAATTGTTGTTTTTGTTGTTCGTCACACATCTTGATTCGTCAGCGAAAGGCTTCAAACAACATTTTTTGAGGTTCGGTTTTAGTATCTTCGCTTTTTTTGTTGTTAATTTTTATAATCGAAACTATTATATTCTTGTTTGTGTTTTTCAGTTGGCGAGCCGTCCGCGCTTAAAGCGAGTGAACCTTCGCGATCTGCTCTTCCTGCTGGAACAGGAGAAGGAGTCGTGTCGGACGCCGCTGCTCTACAGGGCGCACCTCAAGTGATGCATGTCCTTCCCCCTCCCCCTTCCTCCTCCCACTCCTCACCCCCCACCACCACCACCACCACCAAACTCAGCCGACGCCGCCTAGGGACCAAGTTAGTTGAATAATTCAATTGTACTGTACTGTGTGTAGATAGATAGCAGTTGACAGACACCAAGTGGCATTCGCTTTCAACTGTCAATGCTTACCCCAATCAAACAATGCTTACAGTTTCCGTAAAAATTATTATTCTGATAATAATTATTGATTAATAATTCTTTTGATTAATAATTATTATAACAATTGCTTCCCGTTCAACCAATGCTGACAGCCCTTAACTCTGATAAAATACTTTGAAGCAATGGGAAGCATTGAAAGTGAAAAGTGAATGTGAAGTCGCTTCAGCATTGTCTATCGGCTGGGTCGATCAATGTTTGATTTCAGATCAACCCTTGGTGACCGATCAACTGAGTAGATAATAATTTTCCTATTATTGAGTTGAATAGTGGTTCAATTTGCTAGTGGAGAGGGATTACTGTTAATTTTCTCCAATCATTTAATTTTTACCAATCATTTTAATGAATTGTGTATAATATTGATCCAATAATATGAATATGGTTTCCCTCGATATTATGGAATGTCACATTCCTACAACTTTTTAATGTTCTCTTCTAAAAAAATCCAGTTGTGACATTTTATAAGTTTGTCAGTTTCTTTTTCAAATTGACAACCTTCTTTTGGTTGATCTCTGAAACCTCATTTGTAAATAATTTATATATTTTTTAATTAATTCAGTTGATGATAAAAAAGTAAAATTCGTAATGGTCAACTATAATTTTAAAAAAATCTATAATTCTAAAAAAATCCAGTTGTGACATTTTATAAGTTTGTGAGTTTCTTTTTCAAATTGACAAACTTCTTTTGGTTGATCTCTGAAACCTCATTTGTAAATAATTTATATATTTTTTAATTAATTCAGTTGATGATAAAAAAGTAAAATTCGTAATGGTCAACTATAATTTTAAAAAAATCTATAATTCTAAAAAAATCCAGTTGTGACATTTTATAAGTTTGTGAGTTTCTTTTTCAAATTGACAAACTTCTTTTGGTTGATCTCTCCAACCTCATTTGTATATAATTTATATATTTTTAAATTAATTCAGTTGATGATAAAAAACTAAAATTCGTAATGATCAACTATAATTTGTATGTGTATGGTCTGATAATCATTTTCCTAAATCGACTTTTTCTTGAGTTCTGATATTCCAGAACCTTTATGATCAATGATAATCTTATGAAATGCATTACTGTCGTTTTTCTTAACAAATAAATTACCGACTTGCAGTCATCTTTTACTTTAAATGGATGGGTTTCTTTGTCTATCTCAGCCTGGTTTGGCTCCTTCAAAGAATCCGTCGAATTTCATTCATTGAAGCCAACAAAGCATAGTGACATCAATAAAATCACTTTGTCATAGTACTGTAAAAAGCGTTTTCCACAAACTATTATTTGAAAGTATTTCCTCACAATAGGTACCTTGTGGAGTTATCTTTATTCTTCGCACTAGTGCAATTTTCTCAAATTCTATTATGAATTTGTAAACTATCCATGTAGTTTGCTTATTTTGACTTTCCATTTGGTTCCAAATCGAGTTGACATGTAATAAGAAATAAATTCTATAATTTTAAATTTTAAAGATTGTACTAAGACTTATTTATAACAGTTTTATAAATTATTGAGTGCCATTATAAATTAATGATACTTGAGCTCAGTAAATACTAAAATTAAATATTTTACTAAAATCATAGTTTTACTATAAAGCAAAACTAACAATTAAACAACATTGTTACTCAATTGCTTTTCTAACAAATAACACAAATAATTAAATGTAATATTGTATTTTAAATCAATCTTCATCTGATACCTCTTATAATCCCTAGATTTTATTGAATTTGATAAGATGAATATAATTTGGCATAAATAGTAAAAGTCTACAACCATGAGTTTTGAAACTACAGTAGTATAATACCATATATATTTTGATTTTTAACGCATTAGATGAAAATATTTTTGTATAACATGCATATTATGAAACTAATTCCATTTAATAATGCGTTATTACAATATAACGGTAAATAACGGTAAAGTAACTGATACACAATGTGATAACCTAAGATTAAGTACGGTAGTAGTTGACACCAATAAAGTAATTTTGTTTCCCCTTTTGAAAGACTTCTGTTCGTTTTTCATTTTCTATTGATTTTTCTATCACAAATAATTATTCTGAAAATCCTGTTATCATCATCATCTCGCTATATACGGAGGACATTTCATTCTGAAAATTAGTTTTCTAGAGTGCTAATATTTGATCAGAATGTTGGTTAACGTTTTTTTTGTGTAGTTGAGAAGTTGATATTGTGGTAATTATTCCTATAACATTTTGACACGTCTTTTTGTTTAATTGGTTGTTAAAGTACTTGTCATTACTGCGTGTCGGTATATCAAGTAAAGATTGTAATGTATTAAAAATACATTGGATTTGGTATAATTGAAATAGTGTAGCGAGTTTCTAGTTTAGGCTTATAAGTTTATTATTCTTTGAATTCTCGACAACTACCGAATGCTTCGATCAATCAACTTCAAATTTCGAACACACATTCTTGGAGCCGTTATACACATCAAGCTCTCTCATACGTTCGTCATTTATTATGTGAAACATGATATTGTTATGTATATAATTAAGGAAGGAAATATTTTTCCTGTTTCTCATCTCTAATTCGGTATAATTTTAATGATAAGTGATCTTGTACAAATGGATAAATATCAATGATGATAATATTTTAATAGAACATCTTAAATATGGAGTTCTGGGTATTCCATTAATATTATTTTACAAAGTAATTTTCCCATATTATGGCCGTAAATGTGGATTGAGGGCGGCAATTTTGAATAACCACCACAGACTCAATTTTGAGATTCACCACAAACTGTCAGCATCTGTTGAATGGGGGAAGAAACTGACATTTTTATGACCATTGATACATCACTCAATTTCTTTGGAATATTTGAACCAATAAGTAGTGTGATAATCCCTTTTATTATACATTGCATTACATCGTACCAAGTATATATAATCTGAACTAAAATTTTGTATAAATGATCTCAAGTAGTTCAATCTATCAACAGATCCCTCTCCACTGCAATATCTCCAACAAGAATCATGCTATTACAAAATGTTTCTTCTGTCAGATAAATAATATATTTTAATGTAGATTTTGTTACTATATTATTTTTGTAAAAATATGTTTTTGTTGTTGTTATTACTATTATTTGTTGTGTTGTTTTGATTTTTGACTGTAGTTTTCTAGTAAACGAGAGATATTATTGTGTACTATATTGATCCTGGAACAATATTATTTGTATATTTTTTCGATTTTAATCTGTATTTTGTTGCTCCTACTATTGACAGTAGGATTCAGTGATAGAGTTTTAAAACTTATATTCATTATGTTTCTATTTTGAAATCGTGAAAAATTATTTTTTGTTTCATAGAAAAATTCTATCTACGACTATGTATGTAATATTGATACCAAAACAGCTATTTTTTAAACATTTGGCTATTATTGTTCAACTAAACAGATTCATGAACTATTCAGAATCCATTTTTTGATGGGATCAGTATCATCGTTGACGGAGCTAAGACTAGCTGACTATATTTATCATTTCATTATACTAATCAGCTTCAATAATACTGGAGAATGTATGAATTTTCAGCTCTGATGCGCTGTTCCACCAAGCTCGGTCAAGACATTTGAACATGGTCAAATCAGGTACGGTTTACTAGTGGACTGGAACATATGATTTCTATGGAGATAGTTCCAGTGCACACTTTCGAAGTGGCCATGTTCAAATGTCTACCGAGCTTAGTGAAATCGGGCAATAGAAATTTATCAATATTGTGGTAGCGTATACATTACTGTCCAAATCTCGCCACGTCATCAAAAAAGTCATTCTATTGTAGCTTTTATAATCGATATTTCCAAAATTCAATAATGGTCGTAGATAAAAAAGATGATGCCACGGTTGTATTCTGCTTTCAAACCATATCATAACCTAAGTGTCTGGTTTAAATATTTCATCAACATTATCATTTTCATTGATTCACCTACCTGTATCTTGGTTCAACACAAAAAGTGAATCATGATTCTTAATAATCAAATCATGTTTCCATTTCACGTTATACTAAGTGTAATTTAATTCTATTTTATTGAACACGGAATACTCATACTAATCGATTTCTAGAATATTTCAATACTATGAACCATGAATAACGAAAATCAATATTCAACATGTAAACTTATTGAAACGTATTTTACTTGAAAATAATGTAAATTGAACTTTACGCGTAAATGGCGTGTAGACTTCACTTTCGTATGCCTTATCAAATGATATTTATTAAATGATATTGATTAAATATCAATGATATTATGTAGATCTAACGTTCTAAATGTACTGCTAACAATGTTTATGTGTCTTTTTGATTTTAATTGAATTATTTTTAATGTAGAAAAACCAAAGAATCTTTTAATCTTCCAATATATTGGATTTTGAATCAAATTATTTTGTTTACAAACAAGTATTTTAAAACCTTTTTTAACTGAAATAGCCTCACTAGTTGAGAATAATTTTTAATTATTTATTCTAGCTGTTTTTTGGTTATAATTCATGGCCAAATAATCATAGAAATGTTGAGATTTTAAAATCACTTTAACTGAAATAGCCTCACTAGTTCAGTATTAATTTTAATTATTTATTTTTAGCTGTTTTAGTTCATGACAAAATAAAACTTGGAAATATTGAAGTTTCAGTTGCATCACAGTTGCCTATATTGAAACACTATACCGGGAATCCAGTCTTGATGTCAAATTATCGTCTTGGAAAACATTAGTAAATTGAATTATAACTATACCAAAGAATCGGACTCGTAAAGTCCGTATATAGGTATAATAAATACGAATTTGTAAAATGGTGTTTTAATTGAATAAATTTGAAATATATTATAACATTTGATTTGAGATTTTAACACTATAACATGTGATTACTATTATAACCATTTTTCCTCTATAATTTTAACTAGGATTGATCATTATTCATCTGGCTATGATTGAAATTGTTATATCAAGCGATACGAGTAAATTAGTCATGTTCTATAATGTACAAAAAATTCTGTATTCTGTAGAAAACATTTTATTTACTTCTCGACGAAAACTGATTAATGAAAGTGTCATTTCTCCGTTGTTGTGTTTATACAGCTGCAGCAAACTGTCCAGTACTGACCTCGACATAGACGTTACTGTTTCCATAGTGCCTCCACGGTCTCACACAGTATCGACTGGTGAGCCGTCAATCTAATTAACTATCGAATTAGTGTTGTATTGCTGGTTCGAGACTTAACATTGAATAATTTATATTGGTTACCCACAAGAATTATAGTTGAATTATATTGTTGAGCAAAACTAGTGTGTGATTGTAATTGTAAGTTTTAGTAAAAATGC
Source organism: Nilaparvata lugens (assembly GCF_014356525.2). Classification (NCBI taxonomy): domain Eukaryota; kingdom Metazoa; phylum Arthropoda; class Insecta; order Hemiptera; family Delphacidae; genus Nilaparvata; species Nilaparvata lugens. Next base: position 14,907,414 of record NC_052509.1, on the reverse strand, counting down.
AAATTTGTCATCCACGATGTAAATAATTATTTTTTAACGATTGGAAGAAGAATATTTGAAATATTATTCAATTTGTACATAGCGTATTGTTTTATATCATAATGTTCCATTTAGATTAATTTAATATAAATAAATTTTATTTTTCAATTGCCTACTTTGTTTTTAATTTTTGATTTTGAACTACTTTATTGTTGGATAATACCAGAGACGGGTAGGTTCCCTACAACAAGGTTTCGATCATAAATATCTTACTAATTCAACTCCAGGCTCCGTATAGGTCTTAGTGATGTCCTTCGATGAGAACGTTACATAATATTGGTACGGTATTAGCGGGTTCCTCCTAGATAGGATTGCTACTGCTCAATTCATAGCAGAGTTTTATTATATAAAAGTGCAGTAAACCTAAAAATATGATGAACTAGAGTGGTAAAATCAATATACTAGATTAAAAAATACATTTTGTACGAAATTTTATATTTGGGGAGCTTTATTTGAGTAGGATGGGGGGGGGTAAGTAATCATCCAACACCACCTCAAGATAATTGAATTATCAATACTTTTATCTAATGAGATGAATCACTTTATCATGATAATATCAATATTACCAATTCCAGAATTTAAGTTTACCATAGCAATTTAAAATGGTGTAGTGTTTAAACATTCTTTCATTTGTATCGGACAACAATTTATTCGAAAAACAACTTTCCTCTACAACTGTAATAACTATAGTGAAATTCACGTTATCAAGTCAAAACCTGATTAATATTGGTTTGTTATCTTTGTCTGTCATTAGACAATGGAAATAATTCTATCCTTTTCCATCTCTGCACAGTTTTCAAATCGCTTGTAGGCTATGAAGAAATATAATTAACTACCTAAATATTCAATCTCAAACATGATAATTTATTATTGAATTATAAATATGATAATATGTGAGATATTAACGACAAGAATCAACAAAATAATATCAGATGTACCGGGATTACTTGAACATAACTACGCCTTGAAATTACTTGAATCACGCCTTGTATGGAAGGCGTTAGAAAAAGAAATTTGCTACTATTCAATCCAATCATTTACACTGATTAATGATTCAAATAACCTATTCAAGAGGATAACCTGAGTTCACAAAACAAAATAGAATAGTCCGTAAAATCGACTCAGAAAAATTCTCTCAGGTGGCAGACTACCCTATTGAGTAGTATGCAGTGAAGGAAATAATTGGAATGAGGTACTAGCATTAAACTCATAGGAAAGGTCACGAAACTCATGTTTCCCCCTAAATGAATTAGGGGTCAGCGGAATTATTTTCATAATTGATTTATTTGTGAATCAATAAGTTAATAATATCAGTTATAAGTTATTATATCACTTGAGTAGTTCTCAGATTCATTCTTGAACTAATAGTGAATACGATTCTGTCTTGAATAAGCTTTTGTTTTAGTGAAAAAATAATGTCAGTTTCACTGGATTGATTGAAATGCCTTGAAAAATTCTTCCACTTTGCCACTCCATTTCGTATTGAAGTAACTTCCGAATAGCTTCAATAACATAATCAATGGATCTGAAAATTGGCCTTTGAAATTGTTGCAGATAAATTATTCTCTACTTCTGTTGGTATATCGCAGTTCATCCCTTTGATAATAGTTGTCGCAGTTGCTTCTCAGATATTAGATCTGATAATATCGTTTCATTGTCTCTTTTCTTATGGGATACATGACATGTAGGATAATATGATCAAATGTACAAAAAGGAAGAATGCAATGTCATGTTGCTTCTTCTACAGTTGACTGTGGGCTATAGTTTTCTGTTTCACTAAGAGATTGTTAGCCTTACAGTCTCAACTGCTTTCCTAGTGGCTGTGTTTTGTTAAAAATAAAGTTCAAAATTTTCTCTAAGAACACAAACTTCTCAGTATGTTTTCGAGATTATGAAAAAGCAATATCAGAACGGTTCCTTCTAGTATCGAATAAGGATCATTCAAATGTATCTACTTAATAGAACCTTAATTCAATACAAAACTCAAACCAACTTTATAACACACTGGTTGGTCAGTAGTCAATTAATGCGATCGTAGATGATAATTAAATGTGTATTGATTATTGTTATCACTATTGAAAATAATAGTCTCAGTACATTGATATCGGGGATTATTTTAATATTTTATTACGCAACTTGATTGAAAACTTATATTCTCACACTTTAAAAACAATATTTTTCTTTAAAAATTCTACTTTTTTGGAAGTGAATAAAATATAATTATTATTATTAACATTTCATTTAAGTTACTATTTGAAATTTTCTTCTATAAATATCAATGATTAGTAGAATTTAAATTTTAGAATACAATTTATTGACATATCTTATCAAATTATGTATAGAGTATATAAAATTATTATTTTGAAATCGGAATTTCATTTTCATTTTAAAATTCTATTGATTCTCGAATTGTAGCATTTAAAAAATAATAATTATGTTATGGGCTGATATCACTTCATTCACTTATAATCTCAATTTTTAGTCTAATTTTCAAATTTGTTAGTCTTTGAATTAGTGAATTGGTTCAGTGGGTTTTTTATTTTGAAAAATATTCAAATATGAGCTCATATTTTAAGAGATTCTCTTGTGATATGGTTTCTATTCTTCAATTATCTTTCATTTTCCAGTTTCTATCTGTTGACTAAATGGTTTCAAATATTTGTGATGCAAATGTTTTATTAAACATGTCTACTTCCCGTCTTATTAAATATAATCAACAATTTATTGTTACTAACACAAGTGCAATTTGATAGATTTTGTACTGTTAAGTGTGAACGAACGAATGCAGATAATAACGATAAAATGCGGAATTGAAAACATTGTGAATCTTTATAATAATAAATGAAACATGTAGTTGATTTTAGATAGAAATATTAGTCAAACATTTTTTGTGAATTTTCTATTTAAGATGGTGAGAATTTGATTACGTATGTTTAATTAATGTGAATATTGTAAATACATAATTGTCATTTTGTAAATGAACTCTTAATATATTCGAGAAACAGCTATTTTTATGTACAGTGCATAAAACAACACAATAATTAATAAGTATAATGTTTTAATAATAAAAAAATAGTAAAAACCTAAATTTATTAAGAATATTGTTAGCTTATTAAAAAGGATTGTGTTCATCAGCGTTACGATTAATTATATGAGGATAAGATGTTTTCGAAAAAAATTATAATTATTTTCAACAACCCTTTGTTATCCTTCCTTTGCATGTTATTTTTCTTTGTAAATTTGTGTCTATAGAAATGTGTCTGGCTTTTGTTATACTGCTGTACTTCATTGAACTGTTGAAAACAGTCACTTTGTTTTTGGGAAACAGAGTTGTTAGTTGTGGTGATGATAATTATTATTATTATTCTGCTTGTTTGAATAAACCACTTTCAAAAGTTGTTATAATTTTTAATTCTGTTCAACACAAGTATTTGAAAGCAACACTTGGCCTAGAACATCCTATCCTTATGACTTCAAAGAATGTCCTTTATCATAATATAAGTCAATAATTAATCACAAACATGAGACACGCCTGATCGATAATCACAAATAACAGACATCAATATTATAAAAATTTGAAAACTCACCATTAAAGGGATTCAAGCAATTGACTTTATTTCATGACGACCATTTGAACACAAAAATGTGTAACAGTATAGTTTTAGTTTCTAGGAACGTTTTGTGAATGGTAAATTCTCAGAATATCCATTTTATTGACTCTTTAAATGTGTACGTTACATTAGTGATCTAATTTTCCAGTATTTCATTCGAATGCCTGCAATATACATAGCTTTATAATTCTGGATAAATATATCCTAGAATGTTTATTCGAGAAGCATTTTGAGTAGAGCTCAAGAGCTGGGCACTTGGCCCAGGAGCTAAGCAATTTAACATTGTTCAGTATACTGATGAAAACACAGTATAATTTGAAGGCTGTCACTGTGCTATTACCTCTTACGGCAATACACTGGAACTGTGTGCTCATTCTCCATTCACCTAATTTTTGTCGACTCTGCTATTTTAGGCAAATTTAGTAGGACGCTAGGCGCCTACCGATTCGGAAACGTAACTGATTCTAATGAAAATAACAAACGGTGTCGTCTTGTTATTGAGGCCTACACCAACTGATAATCAAAAACAAGTTACGAATTGAATTGAACTGTAAACAATGCGAGGCCTATCTCAGTCGTGTCACCGCGGGTAGGCTACTGCGATGGCAGATGGTGTCTAAAGTTTCATTTAAGAGCGGCTCAGAGCTAAGTTGTGTGTTGAGTGCTTAGGAGCTTCGTGCTTAATTTTTTTGGGCCATCTTATTGTTAGATTGGTACCTTGAAAAATCGTAGAGGAGTGGTGAAATCTCTTTAAAAGTACTAGAACAGTACTGTGTTTTCGTAACAAATCAGTGTGTGGAAATTGTGTTCTTTGTGAGATTTATTTAGGCGATTAAGTCTGTTTTATCAAGTGATATCTCTTGGAATCGGGGTGTAACATAGCTGTGGGACATGTTCGACAATAACAACGTGATGAGCTATTCTCAGGTAAAGTATGTTCACGATTGTCATTGTTTTGTGTTGAAAAAATATGGAATGAATGTTTATTGAATTTTGGAATAATATCAATATAATTTAGAACACAATGCAGAACCTACCAAGTTACTAGTTGACCAGAAGTGGGCTATTTTATTTTTTTGCTGAGTGTGATGCCCACATTAGCTATAGGCTTGTGTGTGGGTAATGAGGCGTGGTATGATAATGAGAGATGAATGAACCCACAGTTTTAGGTGGGTTCCAAACCACCGGGAAGTGACTTTACAACTCATGAATCATATTCAGAGGAGTTGGCTCAAGCAGTCACCCTTCCAACGGGTGTACCAGGCGCATGATTCTTAACTTTTATCTAAGGGATAGCTTATTAGCGCGGTCACTGAGTGAAACCGCTCATTTATTTATGTAACTTGTTTCTGCTGGAACTGATGCCAGTTTTATCTAAATCTATTTCTACAGCTAATACTGTAACTGACAAGTTATTATTGATATAATTATTAATAATTTTTTGATAAATATAAACTTATCAATATTCCATTTTTCAAACCCTCCAAACACCAGGAAGATCAGGACTAGTTAAGTATAGTGAATGCTTTAATTAAAAACATGGTTTTTTTTTGATTTAGGACAATAATATGATAATATTGATACTGTACTCCTGGTTATAAAAAAGAAAAGAGATTAGGAAGAAACCAGTTTTATGCAGAATTAAGAGAAGAATCGTTATCGTTCGATTCCTTTACATTCTCTCTGTGATCCTGTCTGGATAGAAAGATAGGATCTGCAATCCTTCCTGTTATTTTCGTATTTTATCTACTGGTAAATGAGATATCAGTTATCTTGGATTAACCTAAGAGAAGGCTTGGCCTATTGTATTTTTGAATTTTAGATTAAAAAAATAATAATTTTGTACGTGCAAGTGTAACCGCGCTTCGCAATGGTCTGTTAAATGCACGAATATTCCATTATTGAAGGAATTAGCCTATATTGAATTATAATAGTTCTATAGTTTAGTTTATCAAATTAGAATCAGTAGACTCAATAAAAATTAAAATAGGCCTATAAACATGATTGGTGAATTCAGAATCTGTATGCAAAAAATCAAGTTAATCAGTTAGATAGTTCAGGTGTGATGATGCGTCAAACACATATTATTCCGTATCCCGGGCATGACAATTTCAATTCTTTTATTAATAGTAATAGATTATCACTTTAAATAATTCTGGCTCGGAATCGAGAATCAATGTCACCAAAGGCGTCTTGCAGGGTGATTCAATGAGTCCTCTACTCTTTTCATTGTTCATAAGTGACATTGTATCCTTTTTTGAAAATCGTGGAGTTAATTTGAGGGAAGACAGAGATCTTGTGGCGCTGCTATATGCAGATGATCTTGTAGTTCTAGATATGACATGTAGGGGTATCAGGAGGGCATCAGATATTTTGAGGGAATACTGTAAGTTGAATAATCTGGAGGTGAATGTTCTAAAAACAAAAGTGATACCAGTAAGAAGAGGTGGTAGAGGTAACAGACGACAGATCACTTTTCAGGATCAGCGAATTGAAACTACAAGTAGATATTGCTACCTGGGAACGTTTTTTTTTTTTTCATCTCGATTCTCGACTCTTCTCTGCAAATATGGACGAGGCTAGTAAAAAGGCGCGGATGGCAGCAAATAAACTAAAAGAGATATGTATCGCTACAAGAGTAATAAGCCAATTGGAGACAATTGTACGACTTCACCAGTCTATTGTGGCATCTACCCTTTTGTACGCAGCTGAAGTCTGGGCCCCATCTTACTGTGACAGGATTGAATCAGCCGATAAGCATTTCTTCAAATCACTACTTTTGGAGAAAGAATACCCCAATGCACTATATACGCGTTGAGTTAGGATTGAACCACAGTGAGTGTATAGTCCTGAAAAAATGCTGATGTGGTATCTGAAAGTAAAGAGAATGGAGACCGGGAGGCTGCCAAGAATATGCCTTGAGAGACTCCAGGAGTTGGATTTGATGCCCGCAAACAAAGTGAAATATAACTGGATATCTCAACTAAACCAAAAACTTCGTATTGCTGGACTTGAGAATGAGCTACATAGAATGGAAACCAGGACAGATGTAATCCGAATATTGGAAGAATATAAGAAAAACAAAGTCCTTATAGACATCAACCGAGTAGTGAACTCACGCTACAATAGGCTTTTCCAGCATATAAGCAGTCTAGGCACAGGAGAGCTGTACTTGAGCTTTAGAAGAAATATTTGGAAAATGCGCCTCATCAGTCAACTGAGATTACCCCAACCAAACCACTCTACAATCTACTATAAGGGATGCACAGCGAAGTGAGGAGATATGCACCATATGTGTAATCAACTAGCTGACAATAATCTCTTTCACGTTCTTTTCGGATGCCCCACGTTTGAACATCGCAGAAGGACGTTGTTGGCTGAATATCTCCAGGAGGGTCAGGGCAATGAGGAAAACAACACAAATCTATTGTGTATTGACTCTGCTACCAAATTGGATAGAATTTTCTCGTACTTCTCCGGTTATTTGAAATATAGACAATTTGTGAATGATTTAGAGTGATTTAAATTCTCAAGAGATAAACATTTAAACTGAAAAAAAAAACTTTCTGGATTGCTTAGCATGTTATCTTTTAATTTAAATTGGCAGAGATACACTTCTGCTTTACAAGTTCACAATTCACATTGACACTGTAATTAATGTATTGATTTTATACCGCAGCCTCTTTGTATGTTTCATGGGAACAAACACAAATAAAATATTCTATTCTATTCACTTTAAATAATTCACAATACCGAACATTTCAAATATTATTTTGCAAATAGGGGTGAGTTTCAGTCCTTGAATTGAAACGTTTCAGAAGATAATAAGTAGCGTTGGGGGTGACCGACCGCTTGGAAACACCACGTACCGCTAGTATCCTTCGATACCGTACTATAATTATGCTATAGGCTATGACTCAGGAGATGAACCCGAATGAAAAGTGGTAATTATGGGGTTAACACCATATAATGCGTAGGTAGGCTATGTACTTTCTTTCATGATTTTAAATAGCCTATTACTGTAGATAATGATATTATTTTATCAGATGGCTCTGTAATCTAAATTTTTAGATTTTCATGTAGAATAGGCCTACTGTATTTTTTATTTTATGAATTAAGTCATATTCAAAGCTAAGTACATTTTTCAACAATTAATATGATTAATAATTAATGATTATTATTATATGTATTTCAAAGGATATAGATCTACGCTACATCGCTATATTGAACATTTAAAAATATTTCACAGACATAATACAACTCTTCATTTCCAAGCTACATCCAGCTCTAGACTATAATATAGTAGTGATAATGGTGATTGTACATTTTGATCTATCACTTTTCATTCATCAAGATCCGTTTCTCGATTGTACTTTTAGCCTCATTGATAATCAAACTTTCTTTTCGCAGCTGCATTTACTGCATCGCATTTCCATTCAATTGTTTCTAAAGATAATTATCAGTTTCATGTCTGAGGTCCTCAGGGTGTACAATCCTATAGGTAAGCCTACTACAGTGAGAACAATTGGTTCTTGTTTGTTTATATTGTGCCAAATTCTTCTATAATGATTCCATCAACTGAACTGAAAGTCATTGACTTTTGTTTCAAGATGAATGTGTTGACCTCTCTATCAATAATAAAGTCAAAATCTCTCTGAATGATTAATCATAGTAGGCCTATTCATGGAATACAAATTCAACTTTATAAAAAATCAAATCGTTGAGAGAATAGCCTATAATATAATCTAACTTACTTTGAAATGATTTCCTTGAACTCCAGAAATAGTGATTCCACTGCAGTTGTAATCTTTCAAAAGGTTTTAATAGTTTTATCATCTAGATTTGATACTATTCTACATGTTTTTGTACCGTACTGTACGGTGGGCCTACCTGTTTTTCGTCGTGTCTTTTTCAAGTCTTGAATAAGTATCAATATTCTGACAAAATGAAATTTATTTTAACAGTAGAGAATTGCATTCAACATGCAAAAAATGAACCATAATATTATTTTTGAAAAGGTCTTTTTCAAATAAAAGAAAATCAGTCATAGGTACTTAATTGTATTACTCATACATTAAAACACAAACTGTAGGTATTAATTCAAACAGATGAAATTTTTAGTCCTACTTAATTGTGTAACTCATCAATTAAAACACAAACTGCACCTTACTTAGTTATTAATTTAAACAGTAGGAATTTATTACTGCTAGTTAATGTTGAAAATTACCCTAGGCTTATAGTATATTGAAAATCAAATATACTGATAAATATATTTCCATATGTGTACTAAATATTGAGCTAATATGCGAATACCTAATATCTGGATACTTCCCAATAATAATTGGTTCCCCATGGAGACTGGTACCGTATCATAGGCATACTTAATAACTTGGCATTTAATGGATTCTCTAAACCCAATGTGACATGGAAACCAATCAATCCTCATCTATTAAATTTATGTACACAAAAATATATAAGTAAATTCTGTATTTGTGACTGGCTTGAATTTCTACGGAAGCAAAAGTAATAATTTCGATTATAATCGCTTTCATTCTTCTACTTACACGCCTTTGTGGCTTCGCCTCAAATCTAATTATTTTATCAAGGACAATATGCTCTGTACAATCCAGGTTAAGGATGCAGAGTAATTGAAACTACTGAGAGATCGTTCCATGGTAATCACCTCGTGGAGATTTACCGTACTTCTATAGAAGTAGGCCTACCAGAAACTAGCGAAATTAATATTTTATGTAGTAAAAAAGTGCTCATCACTTCAAATAATATGCATTACAAATTTCTGTGGAAATAATACATTCCATATTTTCCATTCATGTGAACCAGTTCATTGTAATTCATTGTAAGATAAACTGAATTAATTGTTCCAATGCAACTTTTTATACGGTACTCATAATAATTACTTTGTTGAAGTTCTGACACTGTGTTACTAGTAAATATTTGAGAAAACACTTACTTTTTTTTAGAGTCTTTTTGTCTTTTCTCAAAGTGTTTACTCAAATATTCACTAGTAACACAGTGTCAGAACTTCAACAAAGTTATTATATAGTGTTTCGTCATGGAAAGCAACTTCAATTTCATAATAATTATACCTATATCCTCCAGGTATGCATAATATACCGATATGTAACTTAGAGAATTAAAATATTCTAGGTCTAAATATCAAAATGTACAATACAATATTTAATTATTACTTGATAGCAAAACATTCAGTGCACTGATCCACTGATTCTGTGCATGATTTACAATTCAAATTAAACTAAATTGCAACAATGAAGCATTCAATGCCCGGGTATATTCACTCTTTAGTGTCGCAAATCCATTTCAGTTCAGGGCGCAGTAAGCTAGATCAAAGTTGTAGGCTATATAGGCCTAAATAATTTACAATAAAATATATTTTCCCTTTTTATTTGGGTTAGTGGTTTTCTTATCATAGTTATAACATAATTCTTATTTAATCAAATTACTTTAATAGCCCAGTCAACCAAAAGGGTTGTAGGGGTAAATGTTTGGGACGAAAATTTTTGTGCCCGTAGTCCTGTTTAGGATAGTAAGGAGGTAAACATGATAAAAGTCCTCACCACTACCCTCTGTGCTGAGAAGGAGTGGTGGTTTAAAGGTACCTAGGTACCATTTTTGGTTTTCCCATATCTCGAAAACTATATGCGTCTTGCAGACATGACTAATTCTATAAAATCAAATCTTACAAAATTTCCTACGACATGATTCAACTAACTACTATTTTAAATCATATCTTTCATAGTTTTCGAGATATTCGCTCTTCGAGGTGTGACACTTGAGAAAAACTCCATTTTTGGCCTTATAACTTTTCAACGGATCATGACAAAATCCATGCTGATAATCAGCTTATACAGCGAATGATCTTCAATTTCATAATTTCACTTTTTTACGCATTTCCCTACGACTGTTGCAGCAGTTTCAGTGTTGAGTGTGAAATCTTCGGTTTTGCAACTATAGATTAATTTATTGACAAAGGAGTTTGGAGAAGATTTTTAGGACACAATTTTTGACTTTGCAGCTTGCTTTGTTGGGACTTGAAAAAAACAAATTACTATGTTTGACGAAAAAGTGGCATATCAAAAGTCCCAACCCCAACCCTTGTTCTAAAAAGGGTTAAGGGTGGTTTGAAAGTTGCATTTTTCATGTTTTGCTTACACCAAGACTAAGTAAACAGATCCTGTGCTTACACGCTACTTATACCGTTCAAAGAAAGCGTCCCACCGACATGACTAACCATACAAAAATGAAGCTTGATAAATTACTAAGTGAATTTTTGTAATATTTTATTACATAACCATACAGAGAAGGCCGAGCGAGGGTCTCACTTTTGCTTAGTACTCTTAGAAATTAGCTAGAATCCCTCTTCCTACTTTAGGTGGAGCTATTCCTGCAATAGGATACAGTTTTTCAGCTGGAGTTTGTTTAAACATCCTATTACTATTCTCACAGTGTCATTTACTGCCGCATCACAGTAGTTTACAGATTATATTATTCCTACCTTGCACTCACTTCGGCCATTGTTGAGGCATGCATGTTTCCGAATGAGTGTCCTGTCTAGGGCCACTCACAGATATTTATACTCTGTCCAAAATTACTTTTGACTTGAAGGAATATGTGGCGCAGAGAAATGGAGAGAGATAAGCCAATAACAGTGATGGATAGAGTCATAGGAAGAAGCGCAGTAGTAGCCAATTTGTCGATTAGACCCAGTCGACTCAATGCTTTCAGAGAGGAAACTTCGTAAGTTTAACATAAGCGCTTGAAAACTCACTAGAAATTAGCGAACGCTGGCCGGTTAAGGGCCGTTGTATCCCAACCGCTGTGTGCCTTCTCTGCAGCGCATGTCCCTCCCAAGTCAAAAGTAATTTTGTACGGAGCTTTGCAGTGCTCAAGCTTATTAGATTTTTATGTTACATTCAATTCAACCCCTACAGCAACAACAATAGAAAATCTGGTGTGGCGCACTCACACAACTTTCCTTGCCGTTATGAAAATTGATCACCTGACGCTAGTGTTCCCGCGCATCTCAAATCTACTATTCAAAGATTTGAGCCAGCTGGTGACAGGGCAATGACACTGGAGACACACGAGGTCTGCTATCTCTTCATTTTGCAATTGGATAATCACATTTTCTCGAATTTCGAGCTTATTTTTGATTTTAGGTGAAAATGTTACTGAACATTAATTGTAGAGATTTTCATGCTTAATCTTTTTCACTCGAAATTTTTCGTTTAAATTGTATCTGAGGCCTGATAATTGAGAATATGAAATGAAACTTTGCATAGATGAGGCGGAGCTCCTGAAATTTTTACAGATATGGGACTTATGGCAGTTGATAGAGCTTATCGATGACTATTTTAGGTATAACTTCAATCAAAATCGTTGGAGCCGTTTTCGAGAAACTCGCGAAAAACCCGGTTTTTGACAACATTTTCGCCATTTTAGCCGCCATCTTGAATCGCATTTGATCGAAATTGTTCGTGTCGGATTCTTATATTGTAAGGACCTTACCTTCCATATTTCAAGTCATTCTGTTGATTGGGAGATGAGATATCGTGTACACATACACTCATACACACACACACACACACACACACACACACACACACACACACACACCCATACACATACAGACCAATACCCAAAAACCACTTTTTTGGACTCAGGGTACCTTGAAACTTATAGAAATAAGAAATTGGGGTACCTTAATTTTTTTCGGAAAGCAATACTTTCCTTACCTATGGTAAAAGGGCAAGGAAAGAATATTCAATTTTTGAAGTCTATAATGTGTTAAGAACAACAAGACGAGAAGGCTATTATGATTGAGTAACAAAAAACATAAAAAATGTTATAGGTTATAGAGAACGGCAACAATTGCAATAATAATAATAATAATAATAATAATAATAATAATAGAGACAAAATATTTAAATTGCCTCAAATCATTTATTCTCAAACACAAAATCAAAATATAATATATAATTAAATTAGCCTTATGCCATAATAATGAATGACTTTCAAAACTATTTATGAACCTCTAAAGTGTACGCTTTTCATGGATGATTATTAGCCTATTCCATATAAAAATAAGTAGTACATAGTAGGACTATATTATTGTACTTTTTTAATTATTAATTCGTTCATTCCTCTGATAGATCTAACACGCAATTTGAGTTACAATAAAAATTCTCAATAATGTCAATTTTCAACAATTATTCAATAAAATTAGGTTTCATTTTGCCAGACCCATTGATTTATTGGAATTCCTTATTGAAAAGCTAAATTTAAGATGATTGAACCATTCTACGTTTTATCGAAGCTAATTGAAATTCAGTTGATGATAGTTCATATTAATCTAAACTAGTTTATTTTTTCATTCAAATTATTAGGTTAATAAGTGGTTGTGACAAGTTCAAGTCTTCACAAAATCTGATGTACGCACTAGTGATATGATAAATGATCTGATACACTCTGATAAATCTCATGATACACTATCTCTTCACAAAATTACTTGTACTTCTTCAAAGAAATTTCAACTAGGCCTATATTATATCAATCAGTTGTAAACAGAATACCATACACATTTCATATTGAATAGAATGAAGTCCAACAATAAACTATGTTAAATTATACCATAATCAAATCAAAAGAGCCTTCAATTAGAACTCTTCTTGTAGTGCTGT